>NW_009636699.1:0-849 GCF_000690535.1 Cariama cristata | reverse complement strand
TGCCCGCGGACCAACTTAATTTGCTCCATTTATATCTTTTTCCTTTACACCTTCCTCTGAGGGTTGTAAAGCAAAAGCAAAAGAAAAAAAAATCCATTAATTGTTTCATTCAGATGTATTTATTTGGCAAATCCATCTGGGTAATTTGAGCGTGCTGCTCCCCCCTCCCCAGCCCCCCCCTGATTTATGGTCGGAGGGCTCGGAGGCGACCGGGAGATGGATGGGAGAGCAGCTCCGCTCCGTGTGCCTGGCATGCAGATCTCCTCCCAGCCGCACTCGGGTGCTCAGGGGGGTCCTGCCCCCCTGGGAGCTGCTGGGCAGAGTGTGGGGTGACCCCAGGGGTGACCCGGTCCAGCCCCGGGGTCCCCGTGTGACGCGGAGTGGCCGTGGGGCATTGTCACCTCCGTGGGAGCCCTGCTTCGGAGCCTGCGTCCTGCCTGTCTCCAGGACAAATCGTCCCCTTCGGAGCCGCCCTCTGTATATTCCTTTTTAATTTAAACTGATGGCCTTTTCTTCTGGGCTGTCCAATAGCTTCAGAGACATCATCAAGCTTAATAAGAGCCGGGTTGTTGTAAATGTCAATGCTGCGCCGGGGTGGGGAGAGGGAGCTGTGCCGGGGCTGCCGCGGGGTGGATGCTGTCCCTCATGGCGGGTCCGATCCTGTACCCCAAGCCCTTCTCCAGGTGCAGGTGGTGCGGGGTCTGCAGGGTGATGGGGGCTCCTTCGCCCCACTCATGTCCTCAGTGTCATCCCTGTCACCCACAGCACCTTATCCTCATCCCTGCTCTCACGGGTGCTCCCCGGCCGCTTTCCCGTCCCCCGTGGGGTTTCCACTCACGGGACCTTCCC
>NW_009636698.1:14989-32222 GCF_000690535.1 Cariama cristata | reverse complement strand
TGGGAGACCCTGGCTGGGATCCCAGCAGGAGCTGGAGGCTGTGGGGGACCTGGAGAAGGGGTTTGAGTTGGGTCCTGGCAGGGGCTGGGCAGCTTGAGAATGCCGTGGGGGGCCTGTTTTGGGGTGGGATCAGCCTGCCTGGAGTTGATTTAGTCAAGGTGTGGAAGGCATGATGATGGATGGAGGGTTGGGAGCTCGGGAAGGCTGGGGAGCAGGATGGCAGTGGCCCACTTGGCATGAGGAGGGAAGGGGCAATGGAGGAGCCTGGCAAGGATGGAGGACAGTGTTCAGGGATTGACTGTGGGGAGTCTGGGAGCATCTGTCACTGTGAAGGGACACTGGACAATCCAGTCAAGGTGGGAGGGAACCATCCTTGGGCTTGGATCCTGGCTACAGGAGTTGAGGGAACTATAGGAGATCTTGCTGGGGTGGAAGAGCTGGTTGTTGACAAAAAGCCTTAGAAGGGGTGTTCAGTTGTGGCAGAGAAAGCCTGGATGAAGGGGTTGGGTGTCCAGGGATGGACAGGACTGCGGCACAGTGCTCAGGGGCTGAAAGAAACGTGCCAGTTGGGTGGGATGAAGAGTCTGGTGAGTCACTGGGAAAACCCCATCAACGTTGGCTGGCTAGGATAGTTCGCTGGAATGTTGTGTGCTCTGGGGGTTTCTGTCAGGGGCTGGGGAGATGGGGGACAATCTGGGCTGAAAAAAAGAGATAAGAATACACTGTGAGAAGGGCTGGAAGTGGAGTTTTGGTGCTGATGAGAGAAAGAGAGGACCCAGGGAGGAACGAAGCGTTCAAGGGGAGAAATTAATTGTTTGAGAGGGAGCAATGTGGACTGAAGGGATGAATTGGGGTCTTCGGTGCAGTGAAGGATCTGGTTAGGTTGGAGGGCAATGCTGGGAGACAGGCAGGGTGGTGAGGGTGTAGCGTAGTCTGAATCGAGGTTGAGGTAAGGTTGGATGATGGACTGGGGTGTTGGAAACAGCTTGGGTTTAGATGCCGGAGTAAGTTGGTGTGGGACAAGTGGGATGCTGGCAGAGTCCAGCAAGGACTGGAAGGAAGGGTTGGATCTGCTGGGTGACAGGTGGTAAGAGAGAGCTGCAGTAGGTGGGGGAGCTGCTGCTGAGGATGCAACATGTGCAGAGATCATGGGCAGAAGGAAATAGCAATGGGGAAAGAGCTCTCCAAAGGGTGAAGCCGTGTTTTGTCCAGGAACCCTCTGGACACAAGCTGGATTCATGAAAGTGGACAGCACGGGAGGAGGCATAAAAGCGAGCAGCAAAGGTAGCTCCTCATCTTCACTGGGTTAATTCTGGCTGTGTCCCCACCTACTGGGCCACAGAGAAGGAGATTGTGATAAGGTCTGTGGGATCTGCTCTATTTTAGACCAGTTGATGATGGAGCATGTCACACCAGACACCGAAGCCATCACAAGATGGACATCTGCTGTAAAGATGAGGGCAGCTGCCTCCGGCAGTGCAATACTTTGTGGGACACACTTGGCCTGCAGCTGCTGCTGGCCAAATCTGCTCTTCTGCCTTGTGATGTCCCGATAAACTGGTGTAGTCTGGGATCTGGCTGCTGTTATCTGAGTGCTTTGTGTGTGGAGAGGGCGGACTGGGTGTTTTCCAGTGTTCGTGTTATTTGATACAGCATTTTGCTGCCTTTTTGTCTATTTTCTATTTCTAGGAGTTGGGTTTTGAATTGCAGCCTCTCAGGCAGAGTGGGTGGCACTTTGGGGTGCCTGGTGGACTGGCTGGCCTGGGCAGAGGACTGCAGAGTGCTGTACTGTCTCTCTAGATTCTCAGCTTTCATTAAAACAGAATAATCCTTGGTGGTAGAAACTCTGAAACACTAGCAAATATATCCAAAGCAGCTATGGCAGCCTGGGGGTGTGGGTCAGCAGTCAGAAATGATCCAGACAGCTTGAAGTAACAATTTACTGCTTGTCATCTGAGCCGTGGTAGTTGCCCACGAGCGTGTTTCTGGCATGTCATGACTGCATTGCAAAGTGCTTAAACCACCTTCGACGACTGCTTGCTCCAACTCCAGTCATAAGAGGGTTAATGCTGAGGTTTGAATTATTTCAGTGTTCATCCAAGTGAGTAAGTACAGAGGGGAAGTGTCTCCTTCTGCAGAGCACACCAGCATTTCTCACAGCTGTGGGGCAGGGGTGGTGGAAGGTCTTGGTAGAGCATGGAGGGGAAGATGAACCATGAAACTGCACGACATGAAGGATGTGTAGCGCTGAAGTCTTTGGTGCCGTTAAGCAACATCTGTGGTGGGCGCACAGCAAGGGTGAAAGGAAGCTGCTACTTGAAAGGATAAGCTGCTTTCCAAAGTTTAGGAAATACTGTGTGAAGCAGAGCTTGTGGCTTCCTCATCACTGTAATAACAATCTTTACCGAGTGAGATGGTTTGTTACTGATAGATGGCGGGGCCAGAGGATGGCCAGTGTTTTTCTAAAACCGTTGATTGAAGATGACATCATCATGTCAAAACCAGGGTTGTCAAAGCATGGCCCCATTTTACAGTTGAGGAAGCTAAGTCATGGAGCATGTAGCTGACACCAGGCAGATCTGGTGGAGAGGATAAAATGCCAGCTTAGCTAAATGTGTAGTCAGGCATCTTTCTCCTGGTCTCAAGCTCATGTTTTTAGCAAAACCAGCATCTCTCTGTTGCCTACTGTAGGTGTACCTAATACCCAGAGTTTATTTCTTTTATCCCTCGTTTGGCTGTAAGGGTCTATTTAAAATGACCCCATTAAAAAAAAAAAAATGCTTTCAAGAGCTTTAATAGTGCCTTGCTGCTTTAGTTTCCCATGTTTTTGGTTTAATTTTACTGATTGCCGAGACTTTGATATGAGAAACTACCTGCAGATAGGACAGTATACCAGCCACTGGCAAAGACTTTCAAGTTCTGAAACCAGACAAAGACTGCTGACACTGTCTGGTGCTGGGCATCAGCCCTTCTCCGCACAAGGCAAACTCTTCCTTCAAACTTGCTGAAACCAGAGGAGTTTGATTTTAATTACGAAAGGAGGATTCATGCTGGTATTGGTTAATATACCAAACCAGAAAGTGCTGTGTGACCTCTTTGACAGAAAACTATGTTAGTAGGTTTGAGCTGGAAAAACTCTGTAGGTAACTCGACTCCATTAAATTTTGGATTTCAATGCAGGAAAGAAAGTCTGCATTGAATGACACCATATGGTGGAGACATGCAGCAAGCAAATGATTTTTTGGGAGTTTTGCCAGAGTAAGAAGTATTGAATAAACTGTGCTCAATAGATTAATTTACTTCGGTTGTATTTTGAAAAAGACTGGGTGATTTTATGACCATTAGTGACATTTGCAGTTCTGCAGCCGAAGATAAAGGTAATCAAACGTCATTCTTCAGGGCACCAGCTAATCAGTGCAGTTGTCAGGAAGGACCCCCCTCCTCCAGCTCTGTGTGCACAGGATTGCACCCTGGATGACAAATGTAGCCTCAAATATCCACTGCTGAAGGCGGGATATTTGGCTCAACTAAGCCGCTCGTCCTTCTGCATGTCAGCTTCTCCTGCGTGACTTTCTGAAACCATCATGTGCACACTCTAACTTACTCTTTTAAAAATGGCGAGCTGCCACCATATTGCTTAATTAAAGCTAAACTGTGGGTCAGAGCTGTGCTAGGTGCTGTGCAGGCAGAACACGGAGATGTTCTCCATGCCGTGGAAATATGGTCTGTCTGAGGTGAGAGATAACCAAACAATATGAGTAAGGAGAGTCCAAGACAGGTTTGAACTTGGCCTTTTCGCCGCCTAAATCTCATCAAGGATTGTAGCTGTGGCAGAAAAGGAATTAGCAGGAGAATTACGAAGTTTCTCGCACGGTTGTAGGAAAGGCACAAAGGTTTGACAATAGAGCTCGGCAGTGCTGGGGCTGGCATTGTGAGCCGTGGGGAGGCAGGAGCCATCACCTCCATGGCAAAAGTGCTTGATTGGGAAGGACCTTGAGGGTGAAGACAAGTGACTTGTGGTTGCAGCAGGGGGGAAGAAGGCATCCATGCAGGGGTGTAGAGATGGGGGAGAAGTGGTCGCAGCAGCAGGCTGAGGTGCTGAGCTTTGTGGCTCTATCGCGTCTGGGTGAATTGATTTGATTCTAGCTAAATAGCCACATCTAGTAGATATGCAATTGCTGGTGACCGAGGGTGGTTTTATTTTAAATTCATTATCTGAGCTTTGTGGCTAATAAAGTTAAACAGAATACATTTACTTCTCTTTCCTAATAGGAATCAACCGTGCTCTGCAGCAGCTTGTGGGCCGTGCTTTATCCATACCCTTTGTATCCAACCCTCAGTACAAGGGGAAATTGTTCTTTCTATTACAGCTTTATATTGCCAATCTGATACAATATTTAAACAGATTATCTCAATGCTCTGTTTGTCCCAAACCAATTTTTGCTTTGGCCTATAAAGTGAATCTTCCTTTCAGCGGCTTCTGTGGTACAGGATGTAGTTACATGCATCGACTAGTTCAAAAGACCCATATACAGCAGGGATTTAAAGCTGAATAAACCCACAAAACCCTTAGCTAGGACTATAAATGTCACTGTATTTTTATATATGTCTGTATTTTTTTTTTTAAAGAGAATAGGATTACTGCATGCAGCTATAACTGAAAGTCCTTTGATAACTCAGTGGGTATTTTAAACCTAGCAATGATATGCTTTCATAAAACCACACATCCCTGTTTTCTGAAGGATGCTAATAAGATGGTTGGCTTTGCTTTCATGCTTGATGTGTTTATGAGTGCTCTTGCCCATTTATTTGCATCTCTGAATTTAATGCCCCACTCTGATTTCATAGTAATTGTCATGAGTCTTTTTTTTCTTTTTGTATGTCCCCACTCACTGTCTGGAAAGCGCAGTCTCCTCATTGCTGACCCCATCAGTCTGTCTCCTCATGGTGCTTGTAAAGGAAACCATCTCCACCAAGGACAAAGATGTTTTTAAACAAGCCAATCTGATATAAAACATAGTTTGCTTAACCCAGAGGTGACTAAGAAGTGGTTGCTGGCTGACTGTGCCCATCCTTGAGTTGCTCTCTATGGCTGCCCTTCTCCAAAGGCTGCGCGCACTGCCACGCTGTGCTGTTCATTATCTGAACAGCATCTGCAGTTCCCTTCTCTGTTACAGATGCCGCAGTCTGCTTAGTTTTGTGCAAATGACACGCTGCCCTTATACTCCTGTGAGTCGTCTCTGCAGCTCCTCAGCCAGCTAACATCTCTGCTGTCCTGCTCGAGACTTGTCCTGCTCCTCACCCTGGACGCCCCAATAAGCGAGTACTGCTGGCCTGGCTGCTATGCTGGCATCCTGGGCATCCTCCCTCCTCCCTGCAGGTTAAGTCCCAGCATCGAGATGTTCGTTTGGTGCCCTGCTTCAAAGGCCTGCTCCTCTCCTGTTGCTTCTGAGCATCCTCTTTGCACCAAATTTTCTCATTTCATGGCTTTCTACCTGACATCTCCCATCAATAACAAGGGGTTGCTTTCTGACTCTCATCAGCCCAAGTTAGTTTCAGCATTGTGTTTGCGAGCAGAGAACTGCTCGCCCATCATTGTGTGTGCAGTAAGGGCTCCTTGTCCCACAGAGTGGTGGCATGCAGCAGGGAACTCGGCTGAGTTATTTTTTCCAGTCTACTAAGCTGTCAGGAAATGCTTCCTGTCTTCCTAGCCAGCGTGCTCATAAAACCAATTTAAAAAAAAAGAGTTAGAAACCCATCTGCGCATGGCTTTCCTTAATTTTCAATCTTCAGTAACTAGAGGGAGAATGCTGGGTGCAAGTTTTAAATAATAATTTACAAAATAATAACAGTCATAGTAACCAATACTATTATTTGGCTCTTGATTTAAGTTGTGTATACAGACCATGTAACCTACGCCGACAGCTACTGAAATAAAGTCCACTTCTCTATGTTGGACTGCTTGTCTTCCAGCCTTTTAAATCAGCTTACTTTATACCTTAGAGAATACTTTTATTTCTATATATATCCTCTCTTCTATTGGCTACCCCAGATAATCCTGTGATCAGCCATGCAGCAGTGTCACTTGAGTAGAATATGGAACGATGCTGATCGTTTTCTCATAGGCTGTCATACTAGCCCAGAAATAGCATCCGTCTACAATGGGAGAAGCTCTATTAACATTTACAACTGTTCCTCTTCCCGACCTCTGAGAATTGCTCCGTGGTAGATAAGCAATACTTTGTAATACTTTTCTTTGCGCTCAGTATTTTGGAGTTGAATTCTGAAATATAAAGGCTCCTAATCCTGATCTGCTCTGGGATACACAGCTCTGCTCTTAGCAAGTGGTGCTGTGAATAGGATTAGCATTTCAACAGCTTCTTTTTTTAACTGTGAGCAATAAACTAAAATAATAGGGCCTGATTCAGAGCTCTCTGAAGTCGGCAGTAGTACTTTGGCTGGTGTGTGTTGGCTTTGGGTCAGGCCCCTAAGAATGGGAAATTCAGTGTTTCCCTGGAAAGGAGGGAGAACGTGTGAATTTTAGAGTTCCTGCTCCTGTGGGGTCTGTCCACACTGAGCTGAAATCCATGGATTTACAAGCCAACAAACACAACTGTAAATGTGACTGCAGGTGAAAAGAAAATGTGTTGCTAGTCATGCAGTTAAAACTTGTGTTTTTTAATGATGTCAAGGGCACTTAGGACATGCATGTAAACAAGTAAGCGTTAGAGGTATTTCTGTCGCTGTTCCTTTTCTCTTCCGTCAGACGTGTGGCAGTGCAGACTGTCATCGGGGCAGAACATGGGTAGGGCACTGCGGCCGGGGAGGTGAGCCCTTGGGTTGGGAGGGCTTGCAGACACTGTCTGCGCTGGACACAGCCCTTCCAATTCATTAGCTGTGGGCCCAGGGGCGGGGGCCAGCTGTGAGCATCTGGCCCGCAGGGCTCAGCATGGGATGTTACAGGCCTGCACGCTTTGACTAAAAGCAGTTTGGGGATTTACTGTGCCTGCACTGTGCAGGCATGGCACCCTCTACCAAGCAGAGCCCCTTCCTGGTTAAAAGCTTTTGAGCGGGGCCTGGATTCCCAGTTTTTTACCAGCCTGTTTATGAAATAGGTGATATCCTGAGCCCGCTTATTGGGCTGTAAGACTGCAGTTTTTCTGTTCCTTGCACAAGCTCTGAATTTCTGAACCTCAGCTTTCCACAGTGCTTTTTAAAAGCATAGCGACAGTGGCAATCCTGCAACTTTCTACAGATACCCTTCAAACCCAATTTTACTAAGTTCCTTCTTTTCTCCCTGTTTCTTATACATCATACATGTATTTTGAGCTGCGTCTTGTAATTAAAAGGAAAACCAATAAATTACTTGCAAATCAAAAATCTTAGAGGAGCAGATTTGAATCTCTGTGTTTTCATCCTGCACTGTCCTTTCCAAAACGCTCCCCACCTCGGAGCGGTGTGACGAGCAGTCGAAAGCGGAGGTTTCCAAATGGCTGAGGTGGGGCTTTCCAGGAGTCGGCAGAAGGGCACTGCTATACATGGGGGACGCGTCGCAGCGGTGACAGTTGTACCGCGTCCTTCAGCTCTTTATCTTGAGGACAGGTTTCTGATTGCTGTGATCTGGAGATCGGGAGCAACCTTCATGGCTCAAATAGTCCTTGGCTCCCAGGCGGAATATTTAGAGAGTGTAGTTCCTCATAGCAACAAAGCACTTCATGACATTTAACTGATTCACACTTGCAGGTCCACAAGAAGCATTGTCTCCATTTTGCAAATGGGAGAACAAAAAAGCTTGAGAGATGGGCCCCAGTGGGCCCAGGTTTGTGCTGATATTTGAACTTTGTTGCCGGCTCTTGGTCATAGTGGACTTCAACATGGGAATTGTCTGGGAGAGACCAAGCAGGACCCCTGAGGACTCCAGAAAGAGCTGTAGGTGTATTCCTCTCCCGGCTTTGCTCAGGCAAATGAGCTGCAAGAGCATCTGTGTCCCCAGGCTGGGTCTCAGTGTGGTGTGTGGTGCTCAGGCCCTGAGGAGCGGTCCCTGCCCAGCAGCAGCAATGCGTCCAAGGAGACCCAGGCAGTTGCGGACTCGCAGCCTGCTCCTCTGCCCTCACCTCGCCTGTGGGGCTGGGCTGGGCTGGGCAGCGAGAGGTGGGTGAAAGTGGAGTCATTTGCATCTCTCGGTTACGTGCCAGGATCCAGAATGTTTTTCCAGCCATTTTAGAGGGGTGCAGATCTCTGAGCGGTGGCACTAACAAAAGCTTGGGTGTGCTGCTGTAACGTGCACGGTTGTAAATGAGCTGACCTGCGTATTCTGTTTCCTAATCCTGAGTGATACTGTCAGCTCGGAGAGCTGAGCCTGGCTAATGACTGAAATCCACTGTGCTTTTCTTAGCAAGGATGTGTGGTGATCTGAGATAGTTGTTAAATGCTATACATCCTGAGAATCAGAACTGCACGTGCCCCATGGGTCCAGCATGTTTTAGACGGATAAACGGGGTTTGAGATGATCAGGGAGTTACTATGAAAAGAACTGATGTCAGGTACATAGTAACCTGCAGTTAACTAGGAGGGAGATTAAATTAATGGGGGTTTTCCCTCTGACAAAGATAATGAAGAGCTCACAAGGACTTGGTTTGCAGCTCCTACACAATACACTTAGGCACTGTCTTCCTGGCACAGGGAATACCAAACAGCTGTGTGACAAGAGCAACGCAGCCAGTGGCGCACCCCACTGAGCGACATTTGTGCTGTCTGAGACCTCATCCGTACTCTCTGAGGGGAAGGAAAATACGGGTGAGGGGGAGGAGTAGAAGAGGAAATGGGAATAGGGATTGCAGGAGGGAGTTCAAGGTGTCCTGGGATCCACCGCCATACAGAACCTATTTAAAGGGAGAGAGTTGAGGGGGAAATAACAGCTACGATCTCTCTTGTGGATTTAGGGTTTACTGTCAATCCTGCGTAAACTGAAAAGCGCCCCAGACCAGGAGGTGAGAATCCTCCTCTTGGGACTGGATAATGCAGGCAAGACCACACTCCTGAAACAGCTAGCATCTGAGGACATCAGCCACATCACCCCAACACAGGTGAGGAAGACCTTTCCCTGCCCAAGGCAGTTCTTGAGGTCCCACCTGCCTTATTCTACAAAGCACTAATAATTCAGCAGAGTATTTGAGTAAAACTGGGAGCAACTGGAGCCTGGTGCACCATTAAATTTGTGTGTTTTCTGCATAAGAGGAGGCCCCTTGAAGGAGCCAGAGAGCATCAGGCCAGATCTGTCAAGTAGTGTGAAAGCAGATGAGTGCTCTGGAATTCTGCAGAAGGCTTTTGGGTCATGCTAGGGTTGCATGGATGAGACTTTGCTCCTGTTGTCCTTGCGAAACAGGACTTGCTGCAGCACTGAGCAAGCCCCTGTCTCCTTGCGTCTTTCAGCCTACCAGCCCCAAGGGTTCTGCATATTCCAGCACTCCCTCTCTGATGCCTCTGGTCCCCTTTCTTTGAGCCTCGGGGCTGGGGAGAGGGATGTCTCCCATTAGAAGCACTGCAGTATCACTCCTGTGTTGACCAGAGGAGGTTGCTAGAGAGCTATGGGAGATGTTTACCCCCAACCCGTAGCTGCCTCCCAAAGCTCCCAGCCCCAACACCCCAATTCCAAGCCCCAGTCTCCTGGGTGGTGTGGCAGCACGTTGCCAGCCCACGCCACATCCTGTTTTTCTACTTGAATGCCCTTTCAATTGGTGCTCTAATTGATGAAATGGACCCTTCAGACGTGCAGCTGTTGCTCTTTTAAGCCTGGCATTAGCTGTGTCGTGTCGAATTGAGCTGAGACCTCTGGCTTGGTGTTAGCTGGGAGTCTCTACTCAGCTTTCACAAGCTTCTCACAGCGCCCTTGTTTTCTCCTTATCTGCAGCTCTCCCACCTCTTCCTGCACCCACCCTACTGAGCCCTCCCAGGGCACTAACTGCATCATATGTCTCCGTAGCCATGACAGTGTCAACCCTTGACCCAAGAACACTGGCAAACTGATGGTTTGGCGGCTGTGTTCACTTTTGCCAGTGCCTCTCCCACAACCGATCCATCTTTGCAGCTGCCCAGCCCATCTAGCTGCATGTTGCAGGCATGGGATGTATAAGGTGTTAATATCTGCTTGTGTTCCTGATCCAGCTATTCAGGTTTATGCTCTATGTGGCTTTGTTTCTGCTCTTTCCAGGGCTTTAACATCAAAAGTGTGCAGTCTCAAGGCTTCAAGCTGAACGTATGGGACATAGGCGGACAGAGGAAGATCAGGCCGTACTGGAGGAACTATTTTGAAAACACTGATATCCTTGTGAGTATTGGCTGCAGTTGAATGCTGTGTTCATGCAATAGCTTTCCAAGGTCTCAGCCAGAAATTCAGGAACAAGTAATGTAATGTCCCAGTCCCCAGCAACACGATTGCCATTGTAACAGGAGTTATTCTGAGTGAAATGGCAAGATTGGTTGGGTGCAGTAAGAAAAATACAGTGATGTTTGGAGAAATCATTCAGTTGTATGTTTTTACTTTCACCGGTTGATGTTGGTTATAGCCAGTTCCTTTCCTCTCATCTCAGTCTCCTTGAAATGAAAGAACATTAATAACTTGCAGTTTGCCCATCTATAGCTCCTTTCACTGGGGACTCTGGAGGCCTGTCATGGGTATTAGGGACTTAAGCCTCATGTGTAGAGGTAGGTCAGTATGGTGCCTTTGTTTTCTACTTGGGGAAACTGAGGCACACCAGAATTAAATGCTATGCCTGGCATTTGATAGGAAAGCTTCTGGCTGAGGGACACAGAGAGAGCCTTTATCTTTTCCTTTGGTCCTTATAATTATAAGACTGTTCTTTAACGTTTTTGACATCTTAGCTGTAATTAGCTTACAATTACAATTACAGATGACAACAGTTACACTTATAACGCAGGACCTTTTTCTTTCCATGACAGAGTGTGTTACCCTGGGACCCTCCAAGTAGTATCCTGACTAGTTTCAAAGATTACCTCTAACGTGCAGCCATGTGTGCCAGAAGGAAGGCAGGCTGGGGGCTCCAGGCCTCTCCCCGCCCCAAGCAATGTTGCCTGTGGGAACAGAGAAAAGGCAAGGTCTGCAGGGCTCCCATGGGAAAGCGGGAAGCGCTCTCGGAAAGACGCCCTTCCTCGCTCCTGTCACACACACATACTCAATAATGTGTCAGGAGCTTCAGTGCACTTCCACAGAAGGATCAGTGCAACTAGAAATAGGACTCTTTACTCCAAGGCTTGTGTCAGGGTCCTGAAGGGCCTGGCTGCGCCTACAGGTTTAGAAAGCATTGTCCAAATTAAACTGTTAATTAAATGGGACTAATAAACCCTCAGTAATCTCATTTGCAGATCCCCCTTTTTCAGCCTTTATTTAGAATCTGATGTTTGAGGGCAGCCACCACAGCATAAACCCAGTTGGTTGCTTTTGCAAAGAGTAATGGTGAGGAAAGATCTGGGTTTGAGAAACTAGCAAAACACACTTTGCGTGCTCCTCTGTGGCCATCGAGAAGGGGGACATGCCATGGCTGTGAGGTGAATGTGCCCATTGAGTCCAAGCTCTGCAGCTGGGTGTGCAGATCAAAGTCAACGCTGCAAAGCAGCAGCAGGTAGGGGATCTTCGCCTGCTATGGCAGGTGCTCAGGCCGCAGAGACTGCGCAGCCACAAAACAGTATCTAGAAGTCTCTCCTGGCAAAGGCAATGAGCTACACCAGCCTGTGGTCTTCCACCCTTCCCAGTGTGTGCTGCATGGGAGGTGCAGAAATAAAGGTGAATTTGAAGACTGAAGGAGATGAAAGCAGTTGTTTTCCCTGCCCTCCTCCCACCCTAGTTAAAGCAAAGTACAGAGAAAACCCTTCTTTTCATACAAGTAAGAAAATGGGTAGATGGAAGAAGAATCAGTTTGAGGGAAGCAGCGGTGCTAATTCAGAGGGAATAACTGATGTGCAGATGGACCTGAGCTCCCCTGCCGGCCCTCTGTGCTGACACCCAGTCCTAAACTGGGAGCTATTGGCATGTTAACTGGGAACTGTTGACATGGTGGTGTCAGGGCAAAGGTTGGACTTGATGATCCCAGAGGTCTCTTCCAACCAAAGCGATTCTGTGATTCGATTCTGTTAGTGCAGTGCTTTGCTATGTCCATACACACCAAAACTGGGATCATGTATATGCTGATGACTCTCTCTCTGTCTTCTGCCAGCCCTCACCCCTGGTTTAGCCAGTAATTTTACCCTCTGACAAACGTGGTGCAGGTTGTGCATTTGTAAATTGAGCCAACTTATCCCTCATGTTATTTCTTCATCCAGTCCCACCACTTGCAATTTCTGCCCAAGCCACTTAGTCAAGGTTTTGTTTTGGCATGTTGCTCAAAGCAGGCACCCAACTTTACAGGAATTTCTTTCTCAAGCTCCATTTCTCCAACATGGTGTACTCAATGGCTGTTCAAACTGGCGAACTGTCCTACCAAGCACCACAGCCAGAAACAGGCTCTTGTGTGGCCCTGACCATAGAAAGGAGGTGGAGATGAAATACGCTACAGTTCCCAGGACCCCCTGCTTCTGTCTTCTCCTAAACTATATTGCACAAAGCAGAAGGGATCCTCTAAAGAGCACTGAAAAGCAGGAAGTGATTGCAAATTCAAATCCATGCAGGTGCCTTTGAATGAGAGCTTGGTCTTACATCACACACCTGTGATATTTGGAAGCTTAACCCAGGCAAATAAGGTGTGGATATCTGGCTGATTGCATATTCAGACAGGCACCTGCAGCTATTTGGCACGGTGCTTTCTGGTTTGGAAGTAGGCACTCCGCACATACTTTACCTTCTCTGTACTGTGCTTTTGTGGCTTTTGCCCCAAGCGCTGTTGCCTCCAATTCTCGTCTTGCAAAATAGCTCCCTAGTAAGGAATGGGGTGGTGCAGGAGAAAGCCTGCCTGGTTGGAACTCAGAGCTCTTCCTTGCCAGTTAGAGAAGCACCGTAACATGTGAGGTGCAGCTTTTTAGTTGAGAAGTAGCACTCAACTATTGAGGTCGTGTGTTGCTAAGCTTCCCCTGAGATGTCCCAAAGGAGGACAGATGACAGTCCAGTTTCACCCCAGAGCACAACTGCCAACCCTGCGGCGGCTTCTTTTCTTTTGGTCTGTGTTTCCTACCCTAAATGGGATGCACAGAGATGGGTACTTGGGAGGGGCAGAGAGGTTGGGCGTAGCTGATACAGTATTGGTGCACGTGCTTGGGATCGCATTGCAGAGAGAGGCTATGTGTCACGGTGTGCCCACGGGCCTTTCCCCATCACGTGGCACCGAGTGCGTGCACTGCTGACGCATCCCCACGCAGCTGCGTCCAGCCCTGTCGCGTGTCCCCCAGCCTCTGTCAGTGTGCATCAGCCCAGCCCTGGGAGGACCGCAGACCCCAAGTGATCAGCAAAGAGGTCTGCGAGGTTGATGTGTTACCTCCTCAGGCCTGGCATACAGATTCTCCCGCTGCATGTTTGCTCCCATTTCAAACAACTAACACTGCTCATTAAGGGAGTGCCTACAGTTTAATAGATATTGCTGCTAGAGATCTTCCCTCCCCCTACTATTTGGTCAAAATTATCCTAGAAGCGTGGAGTCTTATGCTGAGACTGCCTGCAAGGATGCCATTTATCTTGATGGCGGGGTGCTGTGCTCATCTATTCCCTGAAAACCAGGCTGACACTTGCTCCCTGTAAGCCACCAAAGAGCATGCAGATGACATGCTAGCAGCTTCAATCACTGCTGATGGGGAATGGCAGGGACTGGAAGCAAAATGCTCAATGTTTGTCACCAGTCCTGTCCCTGTCTGCTGTCCCAGCGCCCTTCTCCTTTGAAAACCTTCCCACACTAAATAGCAATAAAGGGATATCAGGCTATTCTTCCTTGACTGTTACACTGAGGTTCACCATTTCTTTAGATGTAGCTTGATACTTGTGCCCTCTGAATTGCAATGCTGTTGCTAGGGGAAAGGAGGGTGGCTGGATTTACTAATTGTGTGTTTAGGGGGACCTTTGAGGAGCCTTTTAGCCTGCGCAGACGTAGAGCTGCCTTCACTGAGAAGGTTCATTTGCATTTACAGAAAGAAATCAGCACGTGCCATGCTGCTTGGAATGGGTAGAGAGCCCCTCCCAAGGCAGGAAGCCTGTGGGCTTGGGGATCCACCGTTCTCCATACCAGGGGACACGTGTCTGGTTGGGACCTCCTCATCGACCATGAGATGTGGCGCACAGCCCTGAGAAGGTGGCAGGACTCTGCTGTCAGTCTTTGTGAGCCTGCTGCTCCCTGTATTCTCCATCATCCTGGTGGACAAGCTGGCAGCTGAAGGTGGAGTCTCGCAGGCTGGATCCAACCCTCCTCTTTAACCATCTGCTCCAGGAGGTTGCAGTAGGATCTCCTGATGGAGAGGAGCTCAGTGTCCCCAATATATTAATCTGTCCCCTGAGTGCTATTGTATGCCTTGGTGGCTTACTGAGGAGGTGATGCATCCTGTTTGAGGGCAGCATGGCATAGTCACATCAGTGCAGTGCTTCTACACTGTCTGCTAGGGTGAAAGACCATGTCTGGATCCCCAGATTGCTTCAGCTTGTAAGTGGGTCATTTGAAAAGATACCAGGCAGTCTTCTGTTGTCTTCAGATAATAGATGCTGTGGAGGTGGTGAGAGCATCCCCAGTACTGCCCCCAGCTCCTTTCTGATCCTACCTACGTTGCTGTCCAACCCCCCAGCTTTAAAAGAGGTGGTTCCTCTCCTTTCAGAACGTCATGAAGTTTTGCCAACATCTGCTGTAAATAATACCGGGGATCTTTGTGCCCAAAAACATGATTATTAGGCTCAGCTCACTTAAGCACATAATACTGTGGAAGAGAGTCTTCTGGGAAGAGTAACTTTTCCTCTCGTTTCTTTTTCAGATCTATGTCATTGACAGTGCAGATAGGAAGAGGTTTGAAGAAACAGGTCAGGTAAGTTACTTATGCCCAGCTTCCTTTGAAGTAACTCCGTGCTTCTGAGTGCCCCTTGCTCACAAAAGTTAGGAAGATGATTTTGTTGTTTATGAGGGAAATTTGCATTTCAAGAGACTTGCCTTTCAACATCAATGCAGATTATTTTGGTAGATTTGAAACAAGGAAAATAGGTAGCCTAATTCCGTTTAAATAGAACGGTTTTCATTGAAGTTATACAATTATAGCAAGTGGAGCCTAATACTGAAAGCAAAAACTTGCCTAAGTCCTTTAAACTTTGCCAAACCAAGACCCTGAGGAATCCTATTTTCTTATTTACAAAGTTGAAATGGAAATCATATTGACTTGATTGTCTTTTGGATGTAATTGAAAAAAAAAAAACCTAAGAACTTTGTAACTAGGACTAGCCAGAAAATAAGATTTCCGTTTTGCAAAGTTTTGATGTTTTGTAACATTTTGTGTTCTAGGATGGAATAAAAATAGGACTTTTGAACTTTCTTTTGTGAAATTCAGAAAGTGACAGTGTCCCAAAATAGCTAGCAACAGATTTACCCCCCTAAAAATGGGATATTTAGTTTAAAGCCCTCTGTTCTGCCCCATTTGAAGGAGGCACCTAATCTTTTGCCTCTCAAGTATCATGGACACACCCTAACAGCAGAACTGTTGGTTCTTCTAGGGGTGGGAGTAATCTTTCCCCTGTTGGAACTATTTCATTTTATATCAGTAATTAAATATTCATTGGGCAAAAGGGAGGGAGAGGAAACAGAACCTTAGAGCACTTGCCTGAGTCAGGGAGAGTCAGCCTGGACCCGTCATATTTCTGCAAACACTTTTGGTTTCAATAAATCAGCTGTGTCAGATGAAAGACCTATTTTGTTGAAAAATTCCCAGCCAATTCTGTTTATAACTCCATTCTCTCGTCCTAGTTTCCAAAGCAAACATTGCTTTTGGGGGGATGGAGTCAGATTTCCACTGCAGTTTAGCATCTCCCCGACTGCACTAATTTAATCCCAAAGTTTCCAGCCAGTGGATGAGAGATGTTAGGACAGTATCTGAGAGCATGAGACCTTTCCAGCTAAATAAGGAGCCCACAAAAATCTCATGTACTCATCAATCTGCAATGCCAGCAGTCCCTACAAGTTCAAGTTCTGCTGGGTTTGTTAGATGTTCACATAGGGAAGTGACTTGAGACTGTGTGCCTATTTCACAGGAGGCCATTGCACAACCCTAGATGTAAAGTATTTCAACCATTGTTGATCCACTGCAGATTCAGATTTGAGCTATTAAAAGAATCTCTTTGAGTCACCCAGTTTTGAATGAATAAACCCATTTCTCAGGATGCCACCCGATGTGTGCTGTGCGTATGGAGCCAAAATCCAGCTAGTAAAGCTGATCTAGCTTGTCTTCAGCTAGCCAATGCCTTCAAAAGCATCAGCACTTTCTTGTGGGAGGGAGATTTCCATTTCTGAGGGGAGAAGAAAAAAGTCCTCTCCTGCTCAAATTGCAGCGTATAAAACTTGGAACAAAACTCTGAAACTCATTATTAGCAAAGATATCAGGGCTGGTGTCAACGGCTGCTCAGGTACAAATGCCAGTCAGGCAATAACTTAAGACAGATTCCTCATACTGCCAATTTACATGGTTTTTTGCTGTTTCATCAATTTTGGTCTCCTGGGAGCAGGGACTGGTAAAACACAGAGTTGTAGCCTTTAAGGCAACTGCTAATTTCAGACCAAGATGAAGATTTTTGTAACCTGTAATTGGAAGAAATAGCTTTTGAACCTTGGGCAGGGATGATTGTATACATTTTTGCTCTCTTATAATAAGATCTAGGTTTCACTGGAACACACTCTTCTAGCATTTGCCCTAAATATATTTCTAATTAGAGACAACCACTGGTGGTTGAAGGTTTTTTTCCCTTTCCTCTCTCCATCTTTCCCCCCACTCCCTTGTAAATGATACAGGAGCTGGCTGAGCTTTTGGATGAAGAAAAGCTTAGTGGAGTCCCCATGCTCATATTCGCTAACAAGCAGGATTTGCTGACGGCTGCCCCTGCTTCGGAGATTGCTGAAGGACTGAACCTACACACAATCCGGGACAGAGTCTGGCAGATCCAGTCTTGTTCAGCTCTTTCAGGAGAGGGAGTACAGGTGAGGCTCTGGAGAAGGCTTGCTGTGCCAGCAGGCCATCTGTAAGAGATTGTTGTCTGTTGATCTGCAGGGTGGGGCTG
>NW_009636698.1:1036-14958 GCF_000690535.1 Cariama cristata | reverse complement strand
CACGAAGGAGGGTCAGTGCAGCCAAGCCCTTGCAGCGCAGAACGCAGAGGGTGCATGTCTCATTGCCTATGCAAAGGGAAAGGGGAGCTGGGGGCCCTTGGGATCTCCCCATCCCCGGGAAAGGGGAGAGCGATTGCCTCCCCACGCAGAACCCCTTGACTGGGCCAAAGGAAGACACTGATTTATTTTAAAGAGCCTGCTGTTGGGTTAATGATTTTCACAAAAGAAATCGTCTTTTCCTATTAACCCCTTTGACTGTTGCGAGTGGGCACCTTAGAAATCTGATTTACCTTCGCTACAAATGTCATTTGGCATTTTGCTCAACCCAGGCGGCAGAGAGAAACTGATCAATTTTTCTGATCTAGAGACACGCAAGAGTTGCACACAGGGCAAGGACCACTTCTAATGGCAGCATGTGGGGCAGGAAAAACCCATCGAGGGGGCTGAGCTGTGTTCCTGTGCTGAACTGTAATAGCTGTGTCTTGGGCTCCTGTGCTGTAGCCAGTTCCTGCAGTATAGTAGCTCTTTGTAATGTAAATGGGACCTAGGTTTGTTTATTTCACTCTTAGGCTTTCCTGAATTAATGAAATATTTGCAGTGCTTGCAATCCGAGCAGTCAGGAGTACTCCCTTCACTGATATTTAAAGAAACAGAACGGTGAAGACATTTATCTTCATTGCAGTTTCAGTAAAACCTTGTTTGCAGATGCTACAGAGCTGTTCAGGATAGTCAGATCTCAAGCTGAGTATGAGGAGTCGCAGAAGCAGCCTGCAATACTGAGTGGGCAGTAAAATGGCAGATGAAATTCAGTGTTGGCAAGTGCAAAGTAATGCACATTGGGAACAACAGTCCTAACTATACACACATGATGACGGACTCAGAATTAGCTGCTGTTACTCAGAAGCAGATCATTGAGAACAGCAGCTTAGTGCTCATCAAAAGCCAGAGGGGAAAATCAGATGTTAGAGAAAGATCAGAAAGCAAACAAGAAGCATCCCAGAAAACATTTTTTTTGTAGCAGTGTAAAGGCATGGTGGGCCCATCCCCTGAACATGACTTTCATTTCTGCCTCTGCCCCATCTGAAAAGATTTTAGTAGTAGTAGAATCATACAGACCAACAAAAAATTAGGTTGAAGGGTCTTCAGGAGATCTTTAGACCAACCTCATGTTTAAAGCAGGAATAACTGCAAGTCTAGAGGAGGTTGCTGAGGGCCTTGTCCAATCAAGTTGTAAATATCTCTAGGCATGGAGATTCCACAGCCTCTCTAGGTAACCTCTTCTAGCGCTTAACTACCCTCATCAGAAAAAATATTGTCCATATATCTGCTTAGAATTAGGAGAGATTTGAGAATCCTTTGTCGAGAATGATCAGTAGCAGAGTGGCATCTGTACACAGCAATAATAAATAAATGAGGACTTGCAGCTTGGAAGAGAGAGGACAGAGAGTGGGAACATCTTCAGGATTTATAAAATAAGCTATAAAAATGTCAGATAGACTATATGTTATTTTTCACATTGCTAGAGGAAGGGCGTTCCTAATGAAATAATCAGACAACAGCTTAAAAGAAATAAAAATAAGTGCTTCTTTGCAAGTTGCTTAATTAAATTGTGGATCTCATTGGCACAGGATGTTGTGGAGACTAAAGGTATCAGTCGGTTCAGAAAAATACTAAGTGAATTTCTGAAGAAGAGAGCCACAGGCAATCACTACCACTAAGATCTGGAGGCAGCTTTTGAATGAGGAACAGCTTGGGCCACGGACTATGAGGGAAGAACAGAGCAAGGGAGATCCTGTTCCTACATGTTCTTTCCTTTGGCATCCAGAAAGGGGATGCCGGCCTGGATGGACCGTTGGTCTGACCCAGTACAGCAGTTCTTCTGGTTTAAAATTCTTAACCTGGTGTTTAGACCTAAACATAGTAAATGGTATCCTCCAAAGGGCCTTTAGTTAGTTAGTTAAGATACAAATTCAGCTGTGTTGCAGCCAATCTTGTGAAAGGCTTAACTCTAATCTTTGTTTTGAAGTGGTGGTGGTAGAGGGAAATGCATTCCACAATGGCAGTGTATATTCAAGTCCCAAAGAAATGTGATCAAGAAAGGAGGCTGCAGCTCACAGGGTTGCAGGCAGGCATAAGTCACCTTCTTCCCTCCTCCAGGCCCTCCTCTAGTTAATGGAAGTGATCTCTCCAGCTGCGAAGGGCCAGTAAAGTGGCAGATGAAATTCAGGGACACGTGTTGGCTGTGGAAGAACTAAATGATAGAAAGTGGCACTTTCTGTTCGTGAGCTCTGAAAAATGCCGCCTTCTGAAGCTGATCTGTGGGCTTTCTGGACTGGGCTGCACACTTCTTTGTTGATAGCGCCTTCTTACTGTGCCTTCTCCTTGAAGTACAGTACATCCCTATACATTCAATGGAGTAAAATACACAGCCCAATACTCTACTGGGGAAATGAAATCTGCTTCTGCATTCACTTCCAAAAAACAGAAGAGCTAAATAAAGGTATTTGGAGGCCTATATATTTTGTTCATCATGCTTATCTAGGCAAATTAATTTAGATGCAGGCCAGATAACATCCCACTTTGTTGTCTGCAGTCTCATTGCCCTAAATACTGCAGCTTATTCCATAAATGATTATTGTAGAAAGGTCAGGGAAATCGCAAACTCTCTACAGCTTATAGAAAAAGAGCCCCAACATTTCTCTTCTGCCGTAACTCCAGCCCTGTCAAATCAGACAACAAGAATGCCAAGGTCTCCCTTCTCTTGGAAATTCATTGAACAAAATGGTTTGGGAGTTGGTCTTTAAACTAAATCTGGATCAGACCAGGAAGAAATGGCATCTTCAGTCCTGGGACTTTTAAGGAGAGGTCAACATGCTCAAAATTTAGGGGAAACTAAGAACTTGTTTAAAGAGTGAGATTAAGAAAGATGTTTTTGAGGATTGTGGTACACAATATCCCTACTAGTGGCTCAGAATGAGAGCTTTCTATGTGTAGTTAAATCTCGGGTCACCGCTTTAAGGACTTCTTTGAGAAATGACAATGAGTGACAGCAAAATAAATGAAGACGTGGAAGCATCAGGTATTTAGAATGAAAGCCAAGGAGTGAGCACGCTAACCGTCACTGCTGATGGAGTATATTAGCTAGAGTAAAATTGGAGACATCGCTGACAGATTTTGCAAGGAAGAGTGGTGGCATATCTAGTACTGAGTACATGGAGGAACAGAGTTCATAGGGGCAGATTTTTGTGATAGCTTCAAGGAAGAGCAATGAGCAAAGATAAATAATGCCAATACATGAAGGAGAAATAGTTTGAAGGTCATTTAATTAGTTTAGCTGCTAGCACCATGGTGTATAGAATCGGGTAGTTAAGACTGGGGATTTCAAGGTTAATGAGATTAGATTATGGTTAATAGAATGATATAAATTTAGAGAATTTAACTATTATTTGAAATGGGTTATTTAATAAAACTGTTAATTAAGGAGGGAATCCATATTGTCATCTTCTCTTTTAAAATTAACCATTGGGGACTCTGGAAAAGGGGCCCAGCAACATCCTGTCTTGGGCAGGCTCAGAAGAGAGGTGACTGGGTTAACTGGAAACCCCATGTAGCATCCTCTGGATGACAGCTGGTAGCCCCTGTTATGCCAGCTGAAGACTTCATTACCTCCTGATTGTAACCATGGGCAGCACTTGTCTTGTTAATCAGACTTCTTGGTGCCATTGAGGGAGGAGTGGCATTCCTCATGCTTAGAGGCTTTTTCAGGCAAAATGTCTGCTTGGGTCTGATTTTATCCTTCAGCCCTAGTTAGCAAAGCAGGAAAGCCTTTTCTCCCCACCACAGCCATTTGGGCTCTGCCTCTGGACTGGAGTCCTGCACTGGCTTACACCGAGACCCATGCACAGGGTACAGCAAGCGAGGGAGGTAATCACTGATGTCAGCAGAGAAACATCAGGGAACTGTTGCCTCACGACAGCTCTCTGGTGCCACATAGGCTCTCTTGGGGTTGTGTTTTGTGATTAGATCTCCAGCTGTAGTCCTTGGCGTGCAAAAGCTATGTACTTTCGCCCCTGGCCAGCCGGGGTGGGGTGAAGGCAGGCAGACCTCCTCTGCTTTGCAGCCTGCCCTCTTGATGGAGGTGTTATTTAGGGGCCAGGGTGTGTATGAAACATGAATTAAGGCTCTGGACTGGTCCATGCTCTGCAGCTTGTTTCTTGTCTGAAGCAGGAGTCTCCAATCAAGGCAGCAGGAGCTCAGCCTGCCCCGAGGAATCGTCCTCCAGAATCATGCTGCAGCGTATTGTGTCCAGAGTCTTCCAAGTATAATGGCCCCCTGGAGACCATTAAAAGCCAGTGGAACTGAGAGTAGCCACTAAACTTCTCTAATTTATGCCAGAACTGGTCTAGCCCAAAGGACTGTGGGAAGGGCTGAGCTGCCTTCTCCTCCCTGGCTGTTTCAACCCAGTTGAGAACGAAGCCCAAGACTTAAGTTGCGCCTATACTGCGATTCAGCACTTTCATAAGGGCGAGATTCAGAACAGGACCCCCCTCCGGCAATGTTGTATCATCAGAGCTACGTTTTGTCTTAAAGATGTCTTAGCCAGGGCAGGCTAGATGGGGATCTTCCACATCTTAAGAAGGCTCTGGGGCTACTTGTATATGTGATTTAAAATGAATTTTGATGACTGCAGCTCTCCTGGGGCAGGCAGAGATGGTGCTTGTTGAGGAAAAGCAACCATGTTTCCAGATTACAGGGCAAAGTCTTGTGATTTTTAAGCAGGGTAAGGAGAGCGTCTACAGAGCCGCATCAGGGATACAAGGTCTCAAAGGACAAAAGAAAAGCATGCACCCAGGCAAAAAACAATGGGTAATGTACTTGCGGGAGCCTGTAAAAGCCAGCCCATATGATGACTGGAGGTGGTAGGAAATGACAGATAATGAAGGCACAGTCCTAGCTGTGCAGGAGGAGAAGAAAGTGACAGTTAAAATAACGCATTCCAAAAATGCTAGAGATGGAGAATTTTGCATTTGCCTGACCCAATTTGTTATGGCAGCCAGAGGATTACATGAAAGGATTAAGCTTTGCTGTCCTTAAGGTCACATTAGGGGTCACAAGTTTGTGGCCTTGCCTGATCCCTGCCTTGCAGGGGAGCAGAAATTGGGAGGCTTTTTATGGGGTGGAGAGGACTTGTTCGCTGTGTTTGAAGTCAGATTACTTCACTCCCATAGCTGCAGAGCTGGTAATGCAGAGAATAAGCAAGCAGTGGGCTAATCTCAAGCAGGACTTTTTATTTCTCCCGGGGAAGGCTCTACCAGTCCTTTCCCAAAGGGCGTTAGAGTACAACTCCCTTGGCACAATAGCAGATGTGACTGCAGCAAGGCGGGGTTGTGCCGAGCAGTATTTCTCTGCAAGGAGCGTTATCCTCTTCCCTGGAGTTCTCTCTCTTTGCTTTGGTAAAGTTTACTAGCTGCTTGTTAAGGAGCTAAGAGAGGCAAAGCTGAAAGATCTGAAATCTTTCCCTGGCTAAGTTTTCCCAGGGTTGACTTGAGGCTGGAATACTAATATTATATCCGTCTCCATCCTCAGAGTACCTGCCAATGTCTCTGTGTCTCAACAAGGCAGCACAAGGACATCTATCAAGATCTAAATGTTACTGTAGGGATTGTGCTTTCTGCACAGAGCCATCTTTTAAACATGCAGATATAGGGACAGAGTGTGTAGGGACAAAGGATGACAACAGTTGACTCCTTATGGACTTGACCCTTTCAAGCACCGTTTCCTCCTTCCCGCGTGCCTTCCCCATAGCAGCTCTTTGTGTTTGTAGCAGCTTCCCTGGATTTCTTTATCTTATCTCCATCCTGCTTCAAACCTTAGGTAGAAAAACTACAAACATATCTTTTTGTCTCTTTTGCTTTCCATTGCACTTGCTGTTCTCCAAAGCATTTGGGGACACTGTGGAACACAGGGGCCCCCCCCCCCAACAAAGTTGCACCAGAAGCTATGGATGTAGCTGTGGTGTGGCTGAAGATGAGGAAGGTGTCTCACGCATACCTCTTTGATACAACATACGTAGAGCTGAGGATGTTCATTTTCCCTTTATCGCTGTCAGGCAGGGAGATATTTACAATTAAATATGATTTTTTTTCTGTCAACTAACTCATGCCAGGAGAGGGTTTTTAAAATCTATTCCTGCTTTAAAAGTTCGGTGACCTACTTATGTATTTCAAGCCTGTTTGGAGTTCACCTTTCCTCTTGCATTTTGCTATATCATTCTTTTGCCCTCGTTACATGCTTGATGCAGCTACGCTCCCAGCCATGGTAAATCCCATCATAAACTCTGCTTTATGACCCTCGCCGTGCTGGTGCTGAAATGGTCTTGTCTTTCCCCTTCCCGAGCTCCCGAATGGCAGCAGGCAGAGTTTTAATCACTGTGAATTCAGGTTGTGGTCAGATTAGGTAGAAGATAGGATGCGTGTTTGTTGTTTTGCAGTGATGTATTGTTTCTGGGATTACTGTGCTGAATAGCAGAGGGTGTCAGCTGATATTTATTACTTCAAGCTGTCTCAGCTGTTCTGGTTCAGCAAATAAACCTACATTCAAAATGAATGAGGAGCTCTGCTTGCCTTGTATGCCATGATGTGTGCAAATGTGATTATTGCTTCCGAGGCAGGGGAAGCTGAAATCGTTGTGGGAGCATTTTCAGTTATTTATTTATTTTTACTCTTTGCAGGCAATCATGCAGATTTCTAAAGCACACAATCAAGCCAAAAGCTTGACACCTCTCCTCCTAGCCCCATTGTTAAGCCCTGGCATTCCTCATGCTAGGAATCACTGGCTCCCTCTCTCTCTAAAGTGATAAGCTTTAAACCACGCTATTGATTGCTTAAGGCATTACATGTTTTACACCTAGGTTATCAGTGTTATTGAAAGAGGAAGACACAAAGCTACTGGGCCTTAAAATGAATCTGCCTCTCGTCTTTTCCCATTTGCTCTGAGGATTTCAGACAATTTGTTTTACACTGATCTCTGCTGTGGAGATAAATAAATGAAACTGGAGACATCAACTCTCCCCAAGGTTAGAGTTAGAAGTGTTATTAGTGTAGGGCCTCATGTGCACCCCAGCACAAGCTGGGCTCGCTTATTCTTTATTTAACACAGCAACAAGAGCTGATTTCAAAAGTTGCTGCTCCCCTTCAGATAAGAAGTGTCACATAGCACAGCTATCAAGGTGAATTGGTATTTTCAAGTGAGAACCTCTCTGCTTCTGATTAAGCCCTGAGGACTCCCTCTCTTCTCTCTTAACTCTTTAGCTCCCCTCTGACATGGCCACCACCTTCGTGGCTGAGGGGCAACATGGGGGCAGAGCGGTGGGTCTCAGCTCACTCGAAGGGCCTGCTGTGCCCTGCCTTTGGCCATCTGTCCTTGGGCAAGTTGAAGTCCTTGGCAGCCTTTTGGCAGTCTGGGGACAAGGGCATAGGAAGCCAGCAACACTGCTGCCACGGGGCTAGCAACAGCGCTGGCCCAAAGGCTCTATCTTTTCTAGAGTCTATCGTTTTAATAATCCAAAAATGATAACTGAACATAATACAATGAAATCCCACCTCCCCCAGAACTCTAAGGTGACATTTGCCCAACTTCCAAGCACGAAGATGTGCTGCTCCCCTCTCATCCCCAAAATCGTACCTGCCGCCTTTTTGCCTGGAGCCTCCCTGTTAGCAGAGATACTTCGTAGGCAGGGTAGAGGTAATGGATTTGATGGGACGCAATATGAGGAGACTGTGCATCTTGCACTCTGTTGTGCATGTCTCCTAACAGATAAGTGACAGGAGCAGATAAAGTGTTGCTTTGGCCTTCAGTAGAGTATCCCATTCTGGGTTCTCAGCAATAAACTCGTGAGTTGGGTATTCACAGCAGAAGTGTTACCGTCCTGCTTGCAGTGGTCAGAAAAGTTGCGCACACGTTTTTACAGGGATACCCTAAAGCATGTATCAGCCTCTTCAAACGTGACCACATTGCTTCTCACTGAACCCCTGTGGGACCCCTGAGGGCGCATTTTCTGTGGGGGCCCAGAAGAACAGGGAGTAGGATCCAGATGCCATTATTGCAGTGACTTTTCATGGATCTGGATTTCAAGGCTTGCAGCTGAGCAGAGAATTAGAGCTGTATTCTTAACAGGGAGCTGACTGTATAACAAACAGCCCCCTAAAATCCATGGTCTCAAAGATAAAATGACTTGCCCGAGGTTACACAAATCATCTGTAGCTGAACCTGGAACTGAGCCGTCATCTGCCACTGACGTACCTTGACTGCAAAGTGATCCTTCCTCGAAGGACCTACGCATAGCAACATGATGAGACGATGATACTTTTTATGGTCAGATGAAAGATTTAATAACCTCTGTGTGACAACATCTACTGAGCAAAGAAGCACTTATTTTTTTAACCCACAGCAGTTTTGGGTGCAGAGGGCAGGTGGGGAGTAGATGAGGAGGCAGAACACGGTGCTTGCAGAATGGCAGTCGGGTGGGATTGGGGGGATTCCTTTTTCCCTTTGCTTGACTAACATTACCTTTCTCTGTCTGAAGGACGGCGTGAATTGGGTGTGCAAAAATGTCAATGCTAAGAAGAAATAAAGCATTCTGAGCTGCGTGGAAATGGAGGAGCAGTGGGAGCAGAATTCTAGCCTGAAAACACTAATTTGCTGCTTTCTGACCAAATGTTTTTCCATCTGTGCACAGCTACAGCTGTTAAAAGAAAAAAAAAAAAAGAGAGAAAAAAGGGAACAACATCAGTTAAAACCTACTGCTGGATTTGGAACTTGACCTGCTCTTTAGTATCGTTTTTTATCCCAATAAAGGAATTATATATTTCCTCCCTATGCATAAAATAGTATTAAATGTCTGATTAGCAAGCAAGTTTGTAAGCAGAAGCAAGACTGCAATTCAGTGTGGAGCAGAGGGAGTGGTGAGTTGCTGTAGTTGCTTAGATGCATAGGACCTGCCCTATAAGTGCGGGTTTGCGGTTGCTGAGGACACGCTCAGGTGTCAGTCACAGCTTCCCCTCAGTGACAGATAAAATGCGGTTGTGTTACCAATTGTGGGTAGTTTCTTAAAATAAAGCTGCTAAGGAGTCGTTTGTGTAATGAGGGTAGAAGACTTCTACACATTCCTATAGCCATAAAAGAGGAGTTTGATCATAATGAGGCACTGTTGCATTGCGACACCGCTGTAGAAGGGAGAGGAGGGTTATATGTGTATGATTGAAGCTCTTTGCAGTTGGAATAATGCAGGATGAGCGTGCCTAGGGCTTTTCTTGCAGCTGAAGGAGAATTTAGCCCAGCATTTCACCTTGAGCCAGCAAAAACTTGGTTCCTACGTTCAGTAAGTTCCATATGTGAGATTAGTCTTGATGTTGAACAATCCCTGTTGATTTTCCCTTGATGTTAAGGCAACTCTGCAGCAGAATGCAATTAAGTCCATGATTACTTTCTAGAATGAGATACCAGGTCCCAGGTTTCCTTTTTGAAATGTGCAAAATATATTCTTCTACCCCCGACTTCCTCGGCAGGCCTTGCCTAGCCCTCCGAGGGACTCGGGGGACTGCCCTGCGGTGGGCGGGCAGGCTGCGCAGGGCCTGGGGTCCCCCCAGCCTGGTGTCGGCTGCCGATTGCCCTGGTGGAGGGTGAGGATCCTGATGATCGATCGACAGATGGGAAGCGCTCTTTAAAATGAGGATTCATTCTTCCCCAAACTGGCTTTCCTCTAAAAGGATGCAGTTGATGAAATGGGAAAGAGAATGTGTTTTCCACCTCCTCATCCCCGATTCAAATCTAGCCCCAGCTGACAGTGAGCAGGAGTCATTAGCACGCCAAAGCAGCCATGTCCTGCATGAAGCGAGCTTGGTGACTCCTGGGCCAGTTTCTAATGCACAGATGGTAAAATAATCCCACTGCCCTGCTTGCCAGCTTTGTTTGCTGCCTGCCTGCGAAAGGCCAGAGAATGACTAGGGACTGCATTACCCCTTCCACCTCTTGGAGACGGACCGGCGGGCAGTATGGGGAAAGCTGCATGTACTAAAGCATGTGGCTTTACCACGCGTCAGCGAGTTGACTCATGGACCCAGGCAGACGGCTGACACCCCTGGAGCTCCCAGCACTTCGCTCCTCCCTTCCCCTGGACATCTCCACCTCACGGCAGAAACATCTGCACTGTACGTGAAGCAACCCCTGGCCACCTACGTGTTACAGCCTGGCAGATTAAAATCATCTGGGGCTGATTCCGGGTCCCCCCATACATCGGGTTGTGCAGTAGCAGTTCAGGGGTTGATCTGCCTGTAGTTCAGCTGTCTTTGCTGCGGCTGGGGGCAGAGGGACAGCTGGGACAGCAACTGCTTTAGCAATCCAGCTTTAATCTGCCTGTGCCCGTGAGTCAGCACCCTCCGAGTGCATCTGTCTCCAGCACAGAGGCAGGACGTGCATGCCCGAGTAGCACAGCCTTGCTTTAAAAACCAGACGACTGGGGAGGGGGAAGAGCAGGCTGAAGTGAGCTGTTAAGCAATTGCTAATGACACAAAGTGACACAGCGCCGGCTTTGCATGGATTGAGTAAGGAGTCATAAGATGAGGAGAGATGTTCATTTAAACATAGCTTGTTCAGTGACTCCCCAGCTGCAGTGGCTTATTGGGAACCCCAGAAGTCTGAGCACCGCATCCTCCTGGGGGAGCCCAAGGAGGAGAAATGCATCCCAGCATCACCTTTTCCTTGCAATTAATGCATTTGCCTGATGCAAGCACTATAAAGAATTGCAGCCCTTTCTTGTAGGCACGCTTTGTGCCGGCTGAGTGGCAGAGCTTTGTGACAGCTACTCCCAAGCTTTCGATTTGCCCGCACTGCATGGCAGATGCAGAGTGAAACGCTTGGGTACCCCTCCTCTGGCCCAGGCAGGACAGAGCAAAGTCCCCTTGGGGGCTCAGGCATTGATCCTTCTCACTTGCAAGGAAGTTGAGTTGGTGCTTCCCTGCTCCCTACTTTTTTACCAGTGGCAAACTTACCCTGTGACACCCCACCTGTGCCACAGTTAGCTTTCTGGATCCAAAAAGCATGAGGGAGGGTAATTTGTTTTTTCAGGCTCGCATTGTTTCAACTTGGAAATGTGTGTGAAGTAAATATATAGTAATTTTCCTATCGCTCCAGTTTGGAAGGAAAAATTGCCTTACTGAACTCAGGATCCAGAAGTCTTTGCTGGCTCATTCGGTATGTTTGTGTGTAGCTACACATGTTGGTTGTGTGCATCTGCACCGGCCAGAGCTTCACCTGTAATCCAGTAGATTTAATTTGGTTTACCTGCACCAGGCACTAAGAGAGGAAGACCGTGATAGAGCAAGCTGTGCTGGAGGATGGAGGTGGAGGACTAAAATGACCATGACTTAAGTAAATCACCCTGCAGTGATGACTGTAAATGCTCTTTGTATTGTAAACATCTCTCTGTGCATCGACTTGGTGGAAATGTAAAAGGATTTGAGGTTCTCTTCACTTGCTGCTCCTTGTTTGAATACATTTACATCTGCTGTACCCTCTGCAGGGCTCCCCTCCCTCGGCAGCACCTGGCTAAATACCACCTGTGAAACTGGCTGGGGCCAGCCAAAAACGCCTGCCACCGTTCAGCGAAACCCCTACCCCTCTCCTAGTCCTTCAGCTCCTCTTTGGTTTATGGTAATTACATATGCAAGGCTTTGTCCTTCCAACTCTGTCTGCTTTGCCCTCCTTTAAGTGAGATTCGGGGGAAGCAAACCGTCTCATTGGTATGGGTGGAGCTCTGCCACACGTCGCATCAATTCATAGATTTTTAAAGCCAGAAGGGACCGTTATGTTCCTCTCTCCTGACCTCCCGCATAACACAGCCCATTAAACGCCACCCCGCCGGCGCGGTGGCTTGTGGTTGAATTAGAGCACTTCTGGTAGGAAGACACCCGGCCTTGATTTAAAGGCTAGGAGTGACAGACAGATCCACCCCAGGCCTCGAGAAGTTTGTCGCAGGGGTTAATTTCCCCTCCTGCGGGGAGCTGGTCTTGCTTCACTTTCACATCATTAAATCTGTTTTTACCTTTGCAATAGATGAAAGATGCCTCTCTGCCCCTTTGTGTTCTCTGGAGGGGAGAGATGATGGAGAAGTGAAACTCTCCAAGGGCACATCAGGAAATGTGAGTCCAAGCCCCTGCTCCGACCACGAGCACTGGGCGTGGGGATTCGTGTCCTCCTCTGGCTGCGACCGTGTCCCCCTGTGCACCGCTGATGGAGAATGTCTCTCCTTGCCCTCGGAGAATGCTTGCCAAAGCCTCATGCAACCTTCTCCCATTTTTCCCCCCCATCTATACTGCTTCTTGCACATAAATGACCTTTTTTCTCTGTCAAAAATATTACTGATCACCAGGCTTTTTTTTATTAAGCTTTTTTTATTAAGACCAGCCCACTCAAACTTGCCCCCTGCCCTGCAGGGTTTGTTCTTCTGCAAAAGCAAAAGGCGGCAGCTATTGCATTCCCTGGGCCGGCCGGAGCCACACAAGCTCTTTCTTTTATGTTCCCTTTTTGAATTTCACCAAAAAGGGGTATTTGCAATATCTGGTCATGTTGTTACTCAGTGTATAATTTAGATGTCTTTGTCAAAAAAAAAAAAATTAAAATTTAGTATAAAGACAACGCGTGTTTGGGGGTGAGCCTTTTTCTTCGACAGGTTCATTTTCCCAGCGGTCGTTTGGGGACTGCGTCTTCCCAAGGAGCCGCCAGTCAGTCTGCGAAGCTGCTCTTCCACTGTTCCCCTCTGGTCTCCCCACCAGAGACGGTTGCCGGTACTAGAAGTGCTCAAAACTGTTGGAAGAAGCATTTTCCCTTTGGATTTTCACTTGTCCAAAACTATCAGAAAAGCCAGCCAGCAAGAAAGGCAAACTTTGGGAGGCTCTTCTCATTTCAAAAATAATTTCGTAGGTTAAAAAAAAAGCGTGTCATGAAACATGTTCCCCACTGACCTGGCAGGAAAAGGGAAGGGGAAAAAGAAAATCAGCGAACGATTTGGGTTTGGTTCAGTGAAGCGGGCTTTGGAGGAGGTTTCGAGGGAGGGAAGGGAATTCTGGGGTTGTTTCTTTCCAACTAATTTGACTCATTACTGTTCCTGCAGCACTGGGATGGGCCAAAAAGCGAGAAACTGTTAGAGCTTTTCAAAGCATCAGCTCCCTCCCTGCACGGCCAGGATGCCTGGAAGGCTGTCAGAGCCGCTGGAAAAAAACATTAGAGATGGTCACACTTAATTTCTTTTCTCTTTTTTTTTTAAGGCACGCTTTATACTGAGTCCTGATATTTTTTCAGCAAAGTAGGAAATACTTTTCATCTTGTTTGCCTAATGGATTGGATGTGAAAAGTATTTCTCTGGCAAGTGAACACCCTGAGAGTTATTTGACTTGTCACGACATTATGTATCAGCCCCTACGGCCCCCGGCCCCTGAAGCCGCTGCGCTTCCCCTCTCCTGTTGCTGTTTACGGTGGGCCACACCATAATTTATGGCGAGGCTGTGTGTGACCTTGCATGCGTCTGTTGGAGCGGACCACAGCTCCCTTCGCCGCACAAGCCCCGCTTTACATTCACATGATGAATTTAGTGCTCCCGAAAGGACAAGGAACCGAGTGGATTGGATGCGGAGAGGGGAAAAAAAGAAAATAATAATAATCCACTGCCTGAAGGAGAAATAAACACTGAGATTTTTGTTCCTCTTTGACCGCTATGTCCCCGTTGTTTACTGCCTTTAGCAAAGCAGAGAAATCGTCTGTGGCTGCAGAGCTGGAGATTTCAGCCGTCGCGTTCTCGCCGCGTGAGCATCCCCCAACCCCGCCGTGCTCTGCCGGGGCACGCGTCGCCAGGGGGCGGCGGGGTCGCA
>NW_009636698.1:683-1017 GCF_000690535.1 Cariama cristata | reverse complement strand
AGTCGCGTTGCCCACCCACCCAGGTGCTGCACTGAAGCTTTTTTAATTTTCTTTTATTTTGTTGTGTTTAAGTGGAAACAAGCTCGCACCGCAGCCTCATGATTGGCTCCTGGCTAAATTGCAGCTTCGGGCTCAGTTGGCTGAATTTGGGCTTGTTGGATTTTTTTATTGCAATCTGTTCACTTTTATTTCCCTTCCCAGCGCCGATTGGAAGCGAAACTCCTGTAAAGCTGCAGTCGGGCTGCGCCCGTGCTGGGGGATGCTGTCAAAGGCTTGCTGGGAACAGCACGGGGTTGGGGGGGTTGTGCCCCCCACATTGCCTATTTAGCTGGCT
>NW_009636698.1:362-582 GCF_000690535.1 Cariama cristata | reverse complement strand
CCCGCGTGTCCCGCGGGCCCCCAAGCCGCAGCTCTACGGGCGGCACGGCCGGGCGGCCAAACGCAGCCCTGAATAAATAATCCTGCGAGGAAGGGAAGCTGTCAGGTAGGTTAGGCCCCAAGTCTGAGCTGCATTAGGAGCTGGCAGGAACGCCCTGCAAATAAATCATCTGGATGAGAGGTATTTTTAAATAGGAGTTGTCCTTGCTGCTTGGCTTTGC
>NW_009636698.1:0-209 GCF_000690535.1 Cariama cristata | reverse complement strand
GTGTTGTCGTCCGAAGACCTGGTACAGCTGGGTCCTGAGGGAGCAGGCAAAGCCTGGCAGCTTAGGTCGGCCGAGCCAGCTGTCCTGCCCTGACTCCATCACCCTCCCTGATGTCAGACAGGAGGATTTATATGTATTTTGAGTTCATTTTTATAGCTGGCACCTGTGAAGCCAGCACCTGGTAGGGATAAATGGGGGGCGGGGTGGGG
>NW_009636697.1:0-4346 GCF_000690535.1 Cariama cristata | reverse complement strand
CTGGGAGGGGGGAGGAGTGAGCAAGCAGCGGTGTGGTGAATAGCAGGAATTAGATTCTAGATATAACAGATCCAGTTCTCAAAGTCTGTATCTGAATACATGCTCAGTGCTTTCCAAAGTGTGGATATAGATTTTGTTATATTTAAAAAAGAGAGTCTAATCTGCAAAATGCAGATGACGCTCTGAGTGTAGTTGGTGGTTGGTTACTGATAATCTCTCCTCAAACAATTTAAGCTTTACTGGCAAATGGATTTTTCTGCCATTATAAATTGTCTCTCTGCATGGCTGTAAAGCCAGACTGTGTTTTTTTCCCCACTTTAGAACAGTACAGCTTTGCGAACATCACTTCATTGTAGGTTTGTTCTTCATGCTGGGGAGAGAGGTAAGCCACTGGCAACAGAAGCTTTATGAACTGTGCTGTGCTAGCTACGAGGCAGGCTGTGAATCTGGGTCTTTATCATCTGAGTCAGTAAAAGAGAGAGCTCTACTCTGCTTCATAAAATATATATGCTAATCTCCCAGATGGCTGTATCTTCTTTCTCCATAGAACAGATGACCTGGAAAATAAAAGAAGACTAGAAACACTAGAGAGTGGAAATTCTGGGCCAAAATCTGGGAGCTTCCAGTAGATTTTACAGACAGTCTTGGCTTTTAAATTTAGTTTGAATTTGTTTTGATAATAAAATATAGCAATGATTACATGACTATTATTACAGGTCACAGTATAATTTCATATGTAACACAAAGAATTCATACATTTATCAGCATCCCTATAAAAAAAAAACAAACAAAGGAAGACTTTCAAATGAGATTTCTGCCTACGCAGCGAACAGAAATAGTGTTTAACTTTGGCTTAGTAATGGCTACCATTTGCATGTTGTGTATTATCTTGATCCAAGCCACATGTATAGCTTTTGTTTAATTTGCCATTGGTTGAGTTGCTGCTCCCGTAGAGGAACACCGGAACCCCACTGCCACCCTGGCAACACTGTGCCACAGTTTTGCAAGTGTGTGGAACAAAAATTTAACTTACTTGAATAGAAGAACTGAGAATAGTGCAATGCAAATGCTTTCACTGGAGTTCAGCAAAGACACTACAGCAAACTTTTCAGGTTTCTGAAATCTTTATAGGTGCTGGTGGTCTCGATCTTCGTTTTTATGTTTTGTGTGAAAAATGAAGCAGCAGTACAGCAGCCTTCAGTGCTACAGCCAGCCTATGGTGCAGCACTCGCCCAGAGTGTTCTCCACTGCCTGTGGCACCTCGGCTCCCACTCGAGATCTTCTGCCCAAGCAATGACCAAGTCTCCCTTGTTTGTGAGGGCAACGAGGTTTTGTTTGGAAATAACAAAAATGAGATGGAAAATAAGATATTAGCTAGTCTGTGGTTTTGTTTTAAGTTTGTCAAACAAAACCTTTGGGCCAGTTTTCAGGTGGCTGAAGCCACCGTTGAATAGCTTCAGAAACACAACACAAAAATGAAGAATCCTGCATCTGAACTCAAACCATACGAGATGGATGCAAACTTTATTCCTACAACATAGAGAGACATACAACATCTATTAGATACCAGCATTCATATGCAAATCATAGCTTTATACCCAAATCATAGCTTTATACCCAAATTATAACTCTGCTAAATCTATCATTACAATGTTATGGACATAAAACAGATAGCCTTTTCATTTGGAGTAAAATAATTCTTTTGTTGATTGAGGCTGATGTCTTTTTTCCCTAATTTGTATTTAGGAAGTTAACTTACTATACAGAATAATAAACCTAAATCTAAAATAAGACCAAATAGGTCAGTGCAGTAGTCATTGTTTTTTTCCATGTCCTCTTGAGGGAATAGGCAACGTTTGCCTGCCGTCTCCTTTTATTTGCAATCACAGTTTAAATCTTTAGCAGAATTAGTTAGAGGAGCCTCTTTCAAAAAATATATGAGACTCTAGTGGAAAATTTTCTGGTTTGGTTTTCCCATGTGGCATCTACTCTATGCCTGGTGACTAAGCTCAAACACGATACTGTATTCATTCGATATTTCATAAGGCAACTGGAAGGGAATTTCCTTGTACTTACATGGAAATGGACCTAAGCCTGTTTTGATCTTTAGTTAAGTGTGGGCAGAGAGACACATCGTGGTTTTGTTCTGATGCCATCTCTCAGTACTGGCAGCACCAGATCCATAGAGAGCCAGAGGCAACAACCCGTTGAGCAGGGATTTCATGTTACACTGTTGAAACCATCTCAAGGAGTCTGCCTTTACACTCTGGAATTAATTTGCATTATCTATTTACTGTTTTGTTGTGTTGTTTTTTTTTTCTTTCCTGAATTGGCTGTCTTAACTGGTGTGCTCTGGCCCTGTACACTGTCAAGGCACTGCACAGTTCCCTGTACAGCTGAAGCTTTTGTAGAACGAGGGAAGCATGATTCATGGAGTGAGCCTACACAGATCAGTCCCAGACTACAGACTGTTGAGTGTCTTTGACTCTAATTGGTACCTGAGTAGTTTTCAAAAGATAACATTAAACATAATTATCTTCTGAAGGATACATGCTTCCTTCTTTCTCATGGCGTGGTATTCTCCCTCCAAATTACGCTGCTGAAAGAGCCTGTAAGGGTAAGATTTGTTAGTGTGTAAGTGACAGGCTTTCTGCACATATATATTGCTTAAGCATGAGTCTTCCTCCTCCACTGTTGGTACCATCTGAAATTTTGTATCACCGTGAAGAGGAGAGTCTCAGCTTCGGTCCCTAAAGGTCTCAGGTAAGACTCTACTTAAATTTCTATGAACAGACAAGTAATAATCAGATCTTTCTTGAAGTCAGCTTTGACCCTTATATTCAAAACAAGTAAGGCACTTGCCTTCACAGGAAGAGAGGATTTGAAAAAGGGTCACAATAAAAGGTTTTCCAATTCTCAGATTTTTTTAATGTCTATTTTTCTGTAACTTGGGTCAAGCTAATGGGGAACGGGGTAACAATGAACCAGCACTCTATAGAATGAGCTACATCATTCACTCACAGCTTGAATGCTCATTAAGCGTTCACCTCAAATTCACACCAGCAGAGCTTTTCCGTTACTCCACAACAGCATCTACTCTGGTTAGGTTCCATGGTGCTCCCCTGGGAGTCTGAAAGGATGGAGGCCTGCAAGAGAAGCAAGCACCTCCCTGGGACTGCAGGCAGGTTCCTAGTGGGATTGAAACACTGAACGGAACCCACCATTTTCTAATAAGCTTCAGGGAAACCTAGCATGCTATTTGCCTGTATTATTTTGAATGCATATGTAAAATATAGAATCATAGATTCATAAAATTGTTTAGGTTGGAAAGAACCAACCACAAACCTAGCACTGCCAAGTCCACCACTAAACCATGTCCCTAAGCACCACACCTACACATCTTTTAAATACCTCCAGGGATGGCTGCTCTCCCACTTCCCTGGGCAGCCTGTTCCAATGCTTGACAAACCTTTCTATGAAGAAATTTTTCCTAACAGCCAATCTAAACCTCCTGTGGTGCATCTTGAGGCTGTTTCCTCTCATCCTATCCCTCGTTACTTGGGAGAAGAGACCGACCCCCACCTGGTTACACCTTCCTTTCAGGTTGTTGTAGAGAGTGATCAGGTCTCCCCTCAGCCTCCTCTCCTCCAGACTAAACACCCCCAGCTCCCTCAGCCGCTCCCCATCAGACTTGTGCTCCAGGCCCTTCACCACCTTCGTTGCCCTTCTCTGGACTCGCTCCAGCACCTCAAGGTCTGTCTGGTGGTGAGGGGCCCAGGACTGAACACAGCACTCGAGGTGCGGCCTCACCAGTGCTGGGTACAGGGGGACGACCACTGCCCTGGTCCTGCTGGCCACGCTGTTTCTGACAAAAGCCACGAATGTCACAGTGAGACTATTTTGATGGCTACAAAAAGTTAATTTCCCCATTTTCACACAGTTCTTTCATCTTTTCTAGTATAGCATAGCTGCTTCACTACCAGCAAAGAAATACGCTTCCTCTGCATCCAATTTTAGTGTACAAAATGTTTTGCCTACTTAACCCTAGCAGAAGGTATCCATCCTTAAATTGTCAATACTGTGCCAGAATTTCCTTACATGGGTAATAAAAAGAAAGGTTAACAAACTCCGGAGCTGTCTGGGGAGGAGGCTCTCTGACGAGGCAGGTCTCATTACGGGTGCGCCCGGAAGGTCACCCACGCTGAGGGCCTGCCATGTCAGCCCCTGTGCAGGCTCTCTCCTCCTCAGACCCGCTGCAGAGACACAACACGACATCTACAGCGACCTTCCAGCACTTCTTTTTGGTCATTCTCACCGACGAAGGAGATTCGAGATCACCTCACCAG
>NW_009636696.1:0-855 GCF_000690535.1 Cariama cristata | reverse complement strand
GGGAGACGCCATTGTTCCGGGAGGGAGGGGGGAGCGCGGGGTCCGCCGGGCGGGGTGCTCGGCGCTGCCGGTGTCTCCACGCGGGGACGCGGATCACTCGTGTTCCACCGGGTGTGTCCACGGGTGCCAATGTGTGCGGAGACACGTCACCTACGGGTCACCATGTGTGGATGTGTGTCACCCGTGTGGCCCTTTGTGTCCACATGTGTCACCGTGAGTGGACACTGTCACCTGCGTGTCTCTCTGTGGACGCGTGTGTCACCCGTGTTTCCCTGTGTGTCCGCATGTGCCACCGTGCGTGGACACTTGTCACCCGTGTGGCCATGTGTGTACACGGATGTCACCTGCATGTCCACGCGTGTCCACCTGTGTGTCCACGGGTGTCACCTTCCCTAGACACATGTCCCCTGCATGTCCCTGTGCGCTCACGGGTGTCACTGTGCGTGTCCACGTGCCACCTTGCTTGGACACGCATCACCTGCGTGTCCATGCGTGTCCACGGGTGTCACCATGCATGTCCATGTGCCACCACGCGTGTCCACGGGTGTCGCCTTCCCTGAACATGGGTCACTTGCATGTCCACGTGTGTCCGCAGGTGTCCCCTGTGTGTCCACGGGTGTCACTTTCCCTGGACACGTGTCACCTGTGTGTCCCTGCGTGTCCACTGGTGACACCTGCGTGTCCACGGGTGCCCCCATCCCTGGACATGTGTCCCCTGCGTGTCCACGGGTGTTCCCGTGCATATCCCTGCATGTCCACACATGTCACCTGCATGTCCCTGCATGTCCACAGGTGTCCCCGTGCATGTCCACGGGTGTCACCTTCCCTGGACACGTGGGAGGGGCCGTGGGACGG
>NW_009636695.1:0-481 GCF_000690535.1 Cariama cristata | reverse complement strand
GCAACCAACCACCAATGGTTACCCAGCAAAGGAACCCAGAAATCTGCCTGGCAACACCCCCTCTGGCAACGGTTACCTGGCAACAGGACCCACCCACCCAGCAACCTGCCTGGCAACAGTTACCTGGCAACCCACCTAGCAACCTGCCTGGCAACCCCCCTGGCAACGGTTACCCAGCAACCTGCCTGACAATGGTTACCTGGCAGCAGGACCGGCATCCCGCCTGGCAACAGGTGCCCAGCAACGGTTACCCAGCAACTCAAGCAGTGGTTGCCTAGCAACCAGGAGATGTTTACCCAGCAGCAGTTGCCCGGCAACGGGACTGGGCCCCTATGCCCAGCAACGGTTCCCTGGCAACAAGCCCCTGCAATTGCACCTGGCAATGGTTACCTAGCAACCGTGCCCATCAGTGGTACCTGGCAACGGGACCCAGCAATGCTGACCTGACAATGGTTACCCGGCAACGGGACCCAGCAACCGC
>NW_009636694.1:0-8899 GCF_000690535.1 Cariama cristata | reverse complement strand
TAGGAAGAAGCCAAATAGATCAAGGATACTGGCTAAACCTGAATTGAGTCCTTAACACATTTAAACAACCATTTGCTGTCATTTGCATTGCTTCCATAAACAGACCTGCTGAAAGCTGATGGCTGAAGTTAATTGCATCTTTCGATTCCAACCCTACTATAGATGTTTCAATATTTTGCCTAACAGAGCTTGTATTGGGAGATGACATTAATGTCATCTAAAGTTACAGAAAGTCAATACATTGGTTTTCTGTTTTCTTCCTCTGACTCATTCTGGAGAGGTTAGAGACTGCAGACACTGTATGTCCATGATGCAGGGGGCTGCATTCATCCTGGCTCTTAATACTATTATTGCCACAAGTCCCCAGTTGCTATGCGAGTCCCCCAGCTTTATGCACAATGAACAGGGAAGTTCCCATCCCTGTGTGTGATGGGAATGGGCTGAGAGGTGTTACTCCTGAGCAGAATCTCAGGAAAGCTGTAAATAAGCTAGTCTGACTGAAAGCTGTACCAAACAACAAATTTCTTCCACCGTCAGACAACTATCCTTGAGACAGTGCTTCAGATACTGCTCTGGGAAACTGGACAAAAGCAATCTCCTTATGAAGGTACAATTTTATCTGTTTTACTGGTGCAGCATGTGCTTACACTAATGTTGATTCAGTGCTTTCTGGTTTTAATGATTATCCAGAGTAAGAGAGACTGAAATTCACGATCAGTTTGAATCTGAGGCTGTGTAAAATAACCCTTTTTGCTTTCAGCCAAGGTTCACCCCAAGCATTATTTACATTAACATGTCCAGTCAGTCTGTCCTAACTGTAGACCTATTAAACACAATAAAATTCATACATATATATTTTTTAAAACTGATTATCTGCACCTGACTCTGTCTTAAAATTAGTATCTACTTATTAGGGTTTTTTTATACACACAGTAGGATGAAGTAGTTTGAATTATATGAAATAAATGAATGGCCATAAAATGTAACAATCCATTACCAAAGACTTTCATTTTTCATTTTATTACCATGTTCAAATAATTACCAACTTTTTTGCTAACCTGAACAGTTAGATATTCATTGAATTGTATTCCCTTTTTATTATGATTACAATAATGAAGAAGGGTAAGTCATCTTCCTTATATTTTATTTGCATTAAATATTGCATTTTCAGAAGATTAAAGGTGCAATCAGAAATCCTATTATTGATAACTCTATTTTATGAATTATTGTACTCACCAGCATGGAACTTCAATTTTGGGGACCATACAGTAGATTTGTTTGGTGTTATTTTTGTATGTGACCAACAGAAAAAGACTACAATAAATGTGTGCTTCTGTCAGAGACATTTGGAGAAATGTGGACATTTGTTTAAACACCTCAAACCCAACATTTTCTGATTACAAACTATACAACTACAGGTCTGTGATCGATTTATGTATGAAATTGAGTTTCTTCATACAGTTTCTGTCTTTTTCTTTTCTGTTCTTTTCGCTGTATTAGGTGGTTGTACATACCTTCAACCTCAGACTACTCAGCCTAGTATCCTGAGGAAGAGAGTGTTTTATTCAGTTACATAGGTGTAACTATTTCTCTTGCCAACAGCTTTTGAACAGAGTATTTTCAAATCAACTCAATTTAATAAATAAAAGTTTCTAAACAAATTAAATTTCTACCTTTTCGGTCAAAATTGCAAAGTCTGATAAAGAAAAGATTAAAGCTTGACACTCTGCATTAGTTATCAGAGAATCTATATGGAGAAAAGAGACAAGAGCAATGTCTTTATTGGTTTTGTTATGCAAGAAAATACTGTTCTGTGGGTCTCATTCATGTCCTAGCCACCAGCTGTGATAATATTTGAAAAATTACAGGTATCGTTCGAATTTGTCTCAGATTAAACAACATTTAAAACTAAAGTAGCTCTACATATCAGACCAAATATCTACCTACCCCAAAATCTGATGGTATCAAGTAACAGATAATTGGAGAAAGGAAGAACATGATAATTTTGTAACAGTATTCCAATCAACATAGCCTCCCAAATTACGAAAGATAACATTTGCTTTAATTCAATAATCTCTTTACCAAAAAATTGAGATTGACAGTAGGACTAAAACTAAATACATCGAAACATACAACATTGACTGGAAGGGCCCTCTAGAGTCAAGTCTAATTTCCTGTTGCTATAAATAGAAATTTGTTTTAAACTGGTAGATCTTAGTTCATTTCATTTTCCAGTTTCTAGAAGTACTCAGAAGTACTCAAAAAAAATCTTCAAACTTCCTTCCTAAGTTTATTCATAGTTACTACAGAGATATTGTCTTTTACACTGGTCTTCAGTTATAAAGCTGAGCTCCCACCTAAGCTTTACCCTGGCTATCCGTATTTAGATTCTGTTCTGTTAGCTAAACAAGCCACACAATCTCAGTCTTCTGCAAGATAAGAGTTTTCACTCCTCCGACCTTCTACTCCTGTCTTTTGAGAACAAGGATGTACAGATCATACCAGTGCAGGACTTACAAGTCCTTTGTGCAAAGGAAGTAACATCTTTTCATTGGGAAGGTCTCCCTCAAGGCATGGATCAACATTGCACAAGAAGAACTGCTTTATTGAATTAGAGCAGAAATATCTCTGTCAAAACTAATTAAAAAGTAACTAGTGTCCTTAATACTAATACATGTGCACATTGATTGTGCCAGCTAAAGTTACAGATATAAAGCTAACAATAAAGGAACAGAACCAAACTGAGGGTAGGTATTTGAAATGTAAATACTTTAATGAAATTTTCAAATTCTATTAAATTGAGGATCATTGACACTATTAGGGAGAACTAAAAGGAAAGAATGTAATATAGATAAGAAAAATTACAGGTAAAGGAATAATATAATGAAGTTCATATTAAAAAAGTTACGTTAACAGATATAGGAACTCAAAAGAGGAAATGTATGAATTAAAAGCTGTGATGATGCACGTATGTCTTAGTTGAATGGAAAAGTTTTTCCACCTTATACAGCTGTAATTGTGTATATGCCTTGCACTATCCCAGCCCAAGTATTTTGACTCCTCAAACCCAATCTGAGATAAAATCTATAAGCACAGAGATACCTCTTAGTATACGCATACGTATTTTAATAATTAAACAGGAACAATCCTTGTATAAGACCCTTCCAAAGTACCTACACTGCAAGCCTATAACAACAGAATCCTTTTTGTATAGCAGTTCATAAGGTCTTTATATAAAGAGAAGTACGGGCTCATCAAGAGAAAAAGAATTGACCACTACACCAAACTTATAAGTTAAGATACTTTCCTAAGAACTGAGAGTTAAATGAAACTTATCTCCTGTATTGTTACCAAAGAATTTCCTCTGTGGGTAGCTACATAGATACACACTATTCATACAAGTGAAAGAATGTCCCTCACAAAGTACATCTGTCCAATTACCATCAATGAAGGGCACCAGTCAACATCCCAGAAAACAGAACTATCTGTTCAAGTACATGCCACAATCCCTTCAGCATTTATCACTACTAGTAGTTAAAAGTTTCACATAGATCTTACTTATCTTTCAACTGTCTCACCTCTACTTATGCACTCCATCAGAAAATGCAGTAGAGGTGTGTATTGGGTTTGCATAACAAGGTTTTGGTAGCAGCAGGCTACAGGGGTGGCTTCTGTGAGAAGCTGCCAGAAGCTTCCCCCATGTCAAATAGAGCCAACACCAGCTGGCTCCAAGACGGACCCAACGCTGGCCAAGGTCCAGCCCATCAGCCATGGGGGTAGCACCTCTGGGGTAACAGAGTTAAGAGGGAGGGGGGGGGGAATGTGCTGCACAGCAGTAGCCAGAAGAAAGGAGTGAGAATGTATGAGAGCAATGACTCTGCAGGCACCAAGGTATGTGAAGAAGCAGGGGGAGGACGTGCTCCAGGCACCAGAGCAGAGATTCCCCTGCACCCCATGGTGAAGACCATGGTGAAACAGGCTGTCCCCTGCAGCCCATGGAGGTCCACAGTGGAGCAGATACACACCCTGCAGCTCGTGGAGGATCCCATACCAGAGCAGTTGGATGTGCTCTGAAGGAAGCTATAACTCCATGGAGAGCCTGCACTGGAGCAGGCTGCTGGCAGGGCTTGTAATCCCATGGGCGACCCAGGCTGGAGCAGTCCTTTCCTGAAAGGCTGCACCCCATGGAAAGGACCCATACTAGAATCATTTGTGAAGAATGGTGGCCCATGGGAAGGGTCTATGATGGAGAAGTTCATGGAGGACTTCTCTTACTAGGCTCTGTTTTACAAAGTAACCAGGGATGCAAAGAGTGGTTTCTACTGCTTCTGCAAAACACCTATTAGATGTTGGCAGCTGCAGTTCATTTGATGCTGGTGCCTGAGAGAATGATAAAAATTCAAATCTGTAATTGTTCCTTTTTTTTTGTAAGAAAGGTTGATCAGTACTTATGCTTCAGTATTTCTCATTCTATGCTTTTACAGGGTTGGGTCCAGTACTGAGCAGTACTTCTGGTAGGTGATACTGCGAGGTACTTAAGAAGGAGTGAGATTCTATAACTGATGAACTCTTGGTTGCTATCTTTTAGCTATTCACTATGATGACAAATTTTCTATGATAGTGGGTTTAACAGTACTGAATTAATACAGCTACGTGATGGCTTTTTGTTAGTTTGTTGGATTTTTTGATTTTGGGGTGGTTGGGTTTTTTTACAGTTTTTACAGTTATTCATCTCTCAAAGAATTGCTGGAAGATACCCAAAAGAAACTAAGCTACTGAGATTGTAAAGAAATTTTAAAAGAATAAGAATTGATTAAAACATCATAATGAGATTCAGTATGTCTTTCAAAACCACTAAATTACCTATCTCTTTAAACTGTCGCTTTTTCTGCTTTTACAAAGGAGAAATATTCCTGGTTCTCTTTATCTTCTTTGTTTTATCATCTGTTGCTGACAGGAATCATAAAATCACTGAACTGATAGCGGTAGCAGAGTAATGCTTGCATATCACTCAAAATTAATGCTCATACCACTTTAATACAATTAATTACTTGTCTTTTTGCTATAGGATTAATTAGAAGTTTTCTATCAAAATATTTCAAACTTGAAAAAAAGAAAGTGAAGGAAGCTCTTCTACTGTCCTTTAAGATGAAATTATGGCCTCATGGAAGGAAATAAAAGAGCTTTCATTCTTGTCTGTTAAGACTCTGTATGTTTTGAGTTTTCATGTGACCTTTCTGTAGTCAAAATAAAATGGGTATTTGCTATATATACAGTGGTGTTTAGGAATGTAAACAATTTATATCAGTGATGCACAGGCTTACAGGCTGAGTAAAGAACCTTACAAAGTAAAGTCAAAACCTTAACTTACTAGAAAGTTGTTTAAAGGCCTTAACCTCTTCAGTTTTAAAAACTGTTAATAGATGTCTTTCAATAACAGCCTTTTTAGAAGAACGGTTACTACATATTGCTTTCTCTCAGATGAGTTACAAGGACTTCTTAGACTTTTTTCATATTTCTAATTTCAGACCCAGCGATAAGTGTCGAGAACATTTCTTGACTGCTGCTACTCCCTTCTTTCTAATAGAAAAGAGTTGATGAGCTGTCATTCATTAAATCCATTCCAGATATTTCTAGAATTCTCTTAGTCTACTAATTAACAGCTTCACATTTAAACCATTGCATACATTTGAAAGATTTTTAAAAACGACAGATTCAGATCTTTGAAATAACTTGAGATGAGAATCAACTAAGGACGGGTCTTTTTCCTGGACACTTAAGAATTACTTTTCCAGAGGTCATTATGGTTAAAAGATATGAATCCTTCTACACTGCTGTTATTGTTTTGGTAACCTGTTCACTTCTTTCTTGGTAGATTAAATTTTAGAAATGAAAATCTCTCTCTGAGAAGTATTTGCATATTAATATAAGTTGAGAAACACTAGTCTGTTAGCTGTCAGTTTTGGTCCATTAGCCATGTTATGCCTCATCTGTTGTAGGTAGATTAATGCTTCATATCTTACTGAAAGGTTAATATTTTATTTTTAGGAAAAAAAAGAAAAAGTTTTTTTCTCCTGATCCAACATACCTTCTAAACACATCTTTTTGTTTAAATCAACTAACCAGTTGCCATGGGTTGGATTTGAAAGTTTGATATGGGAAAGATGATAGAAGATATATTAGAAAAACTGCTGAAGGTCACTTGAGGACAGAGTATGTTTCAATGCATTTTAAGATCTAAAAGTTTAACCGAAAATGTTCTTGTGATTTCTTAATATTTTGAGCCGTGAGTGTGGAAAACTGAAATAACTAAGCATTGTGATGAATGCTTCAAAACTTCCCTCTTCTTTCTAGAAGCCACCCTCCTTCCAGAATACAAAGAAGGATTTTGACAATAACAACTGAAAGACAGCCTTATTTTCATTATATTGGCTACTGATTCTTTTGTAACTCTGATTTAATTTGTTACCCATTTCTTATCTCAGATGAAATATAGTGCAAAGGCTCATAGATGTGATATATTCAATAAAAATCTCCTGACATATGTATATCATTAAATTAAAATGTGGCACTTTGACATTTGTAAATCATCTTAATTCTAATGTAAATACAGATCACTCATTCATGGAAGGTCTGTTGGATAACCATAGCCATTACTCTTTATATTTATCAGCCCATAACTCAAAATGTTTATGGTGTCAGGGCTTTCAATCTGAGTTGTGAGTTCTGCAGCTCCAACAGTTGTGAAGCAGTTAATGACTTGCTGAATTAGTTACAGTGTGGTTTAGATATTTAGGCCAAATATCTTTACATAAGCATAGGCTAGTTTTTTTCCATCTTTTAAACTGACCTACATATGTCTTCTAAAAATAGTTGGATATTGCCTGTCTTCAACCTACTGAAGCTATAATCTTAATTATATTTGATGTAAATGTAACAGAGATTAAGGCTTTTAAAGTCTAAGAGATTTAAATGTAAATGAGACTAAAATCTCCTGATTTATCATGTAAATTAGGAGTAATTCAAAATCCAGGCTCCACCCTCCTGAGAAGCATATATCTAGGTTTCTCCCCCATCTAATTAACTACGTTTTGTCCAAAAAAAATGTCTGGTCTTCTAGGCAGTTAAACATCTGCAAATGGGTATGTAACGGGAGAGTGCAGAGAAGGAGCTAGACACTTCTCAGAAAAAAAAAGGGCAATTTCAATTAGATATAAATGAAAAAATTTTATCATGAGGTTGGATAAATGTGCCAGCAGCAACTCAGAAAGGCTATACAATCTCTGTCCTTGAAGATGTTCAAAACTTGACTGAACAAAGCCCTGAGCAATCCACTGTAATTGGATCTGCTCTGGGCAGCAGGTTGGACCGGACGACCTCTGGAGGTCCTTCCAGCCTGCAGGATTGTGTTATGCTGTGGAAGTTTCTGTACCAGTGACTATAAGATGCTGAGAGGGCATGCCAGAGAAATGATCACTCTAGAATTGTCGTGTTCATACACTTGTTAACAATGCTTTTCCTACAGGCTACTTAAAGGAAGATTATTTTGACCTAACCCTTCATGTCTATTTGTCTTTTGTTATCTTTGATCTAGCAGAATTCATGTTTACACCCCATAGATGCCTGTGTTTTTTCCTTTGCCTTTCATTTCTATGAAAAGAGTATACAACCTGACATACACTTGAAAGGAAGTTATTCAAGAGCAAGGAGTTACAACTTAAGTTTAAAGCCATGCTGCAAAAAAATAAACACGATGATGAGTCTGTTTTGTGTCAAACCTAAGAAACTACAGTGACTTTAATTATTTTAACTCTGAGCTTCTGTTTTACTGTATCTAAATAGGTTTAAATCTGTGACATTTAATATCAATTTTGTAAGCATCTCCATTCATTTTGTGCTATATGAATAAAGAGATGCACTCTAATAGCTCAAGGGATTTCAAAGTCACGCCTCATTTATCAAAGGAACTTTCTTTCTTATTCTCATTTGTTTATCTGGAGTCTTCCCATGGTAGTCAATGCAGGAAAAAACATATATATTCTACCTATTGCTTCAGCCCATTATGTTTCAGAACAGAGAAAGCAGTTACATGCTAAACTGCAGGGAGCGGAGGGGAAGGGGTGAGAGAGTAAATTGTAACAGATTAAAATACTTTCTTCTTGATAGTCAAATGAATAAGGAAATTAGTCAGGAACATGTGATATGTGTGTTAAACTCTCCCACCTTGAAAGAATAAAATCCAAAGGCTAAGAAAAATACCTTTGATATGTGTCTATTCCCATACCTCTTAAACCACTATTAAGAGACACAGAAAAAACACGGAACAGGAGGAAAAGCTAATACCTGTCGCTAATTCTATGAACACAGCACCATTCCTAGACATGGTAGTTTTGAGTTATGGTCCATGGTCTCAAATTTATGTGTTTCATCTCCTAATTCTAATAAAAAGTCATAAGTAATATCTAGAACACAAAAAACCCCTTAAAACTCTGAGTCATACAAAAATAGTGATTAAATAACCTGGATTCTAGTTATTTTTGGTCTGTATTTCTGTGGTAGGGTGACCCTGACTGGATGCCAGGTGCCCATCAAAGCTGCTGTATCACTCCCCTCCTCAACTGAACAGGGGAGAGAAAAGATAATGAAAGGCTCATGGGTCAAGATAAGGACACGGAGAGATCATTCACCAATTACTGTCATGGGCAAAACAGACTTGACTTGGGGAAAATTAATTTAATTTATTACCAAACAAATCAGAGTAGGGTAATGAGAAAATAAAAACTAAATCTTAAAATGCCTTCCCCCCACCCCTCCCTTCTTCCTGGACTCAACTTCACTCTCAATTTCTCTCCCTCCTCCCTATGAGTGGCACAGGGGACAGGGAATGAAGGTTGGGGTC
>NW_009636693.1:535-5345 GCF_000690535.1 Cariama cristata | reverse complement strand
TCTGTAGTGTTTCCCCCCACCCCATGATATTGCACCCCTCCAACCATCCCTGTCTTACCTCGCTTTTGACGGCCACGTGGCTGAGCGAAGCCAGAGCCCCTTTCTGCCTGCCCGGCGGCAGTTATCCCTAGGGCGTTGGTGGGATGGGCTGCGTGGGGTCACCGAGGGCTGCTCTGGCTGCTGGGTGCACCACGAGCTGCCCTACCAATAGACCTGAGCTCCAGGCAATGTCTCGCTAAGATGTCACTCTCTGAAGATCCGTAATTCCTGCCCCCTGCAGGGTGCACAGCCTCTTGGGGAAGCGCTGTCCATTGGTGCCCTAAATCTCACGTTTTGGTAGCTTTCCCAGGGGTGAATAGCACCTGGAAAGAAAACCTATACAAAACCCTTCTACCCGATGGCTGTGGGCCGCCATGTGTGAAGGAGGGTGCAATCCTTGTGTGGCAGGAACCGGTGACCTTCGAGGACATCGCTGTCTATCTGAGCCGCGCAGAGTGGGACATCATTGCGGCGGGGCAGAGGGAGCTGTACCACAGTGTCATGCTGGACAACTACAAGCTCCTGACATCCCTGGGTAACATGCAGTTTTAACTGGTGGGCTCAGATGTTAGCGGGGGGGCTTGTGTCGTATTTGACTCCATCAGAGTGGTGCCGCTTCCAGCACTTTGAGGGGCTGATCAGCGTGTTTTGAACTACGGTTGCAGGATTGGGATAACTGCTTTGAGCACCTGCAGTCCTGGGGGAGTTTACTGCTGGAAAAATGTAGGATTCGGGTCTGTTTGAGCTGATGGCTGCCTCTGAAAATGTAACCACAGCTGAGCTGCATGCCCTGAGGTCAGGCAGAGACCTGTCGGGTGGGGGGGTCATGGCCATGGGCCAACAACTCTGTCCCCTCCCCTGGGCGCTCAGGCTGCAGCAGGACAGGAGTTGGACATACCAGGCAAGGTGCAGAGGAGCAGACCCATCAGAGGACTGCAAGGTCCCTGAACCAGCAAGGTCCCTTCAGAGGACTTGCCCACTGCCACCAGGGTGGAGATCTCTGATTACCTGCATAAAGGGTCTGAGCCAGGCACCTGGGAGGACGTCCCATGCCCAGGAGCTGCTCCTAGGATGAGCAGCAGATAATCCCTCTCTGGGAAAGCCTCCCAGTGGAGTTGGGAGTCAGTTCCCATACTCCCATCAGGGCTATACCCTTGTCCTTGTGAATAAATTAATCTATGGTAGCAACTCCGATGTCTCTCGTGCTTGTTGCCACGTTTCGGTGGTGTTTCTGCTTGGGCTCTTCTGGTCACAGTGAAGCACAGCTTGGGGTGTCACAGAGAAGACCTTTATTTTCTCATGTTAACAATTTATTCCTAGTTTGTGTTAGAACAACATGCTCTGCTCCACCCCCCAGGTTACCCAGGCCCCAAACCTGACATTTTATACCGGATGGAGCGTGGGGAGGAGCCGTGGGTCTGCACACCACAGAGCTCAGTGAGGGGGGATGGACCCAACAGCCCCTCTCCAGGTGAGCAGGAACAATCTAACCCCTGTAGGACCACTTACCTTGACAGGAAGCAGTGGCACATTCCCAAGGCCACCCCAAGCTTCTTTTCTCTGTAGCTGTGACCAACATGTCTGTGGGGTTCCCACTTGCCCTCCTGTCCAAATCTGTCCCCTCCTCGCTGCCTGTTTTGAGGTGTCTCCCCCATTTCCCTCTGGCCCTGCAGCCCTCCCCGCACAGGGCAGCAGCAGCGTCAAAGGGAAACGGAGGCTGCCTCTCTCCCTGCGCAAAGGCTGCAGCTCCGCAGAGACGTTGCTGATCTGCTGCTGCTTGTCCCCCTCAACCCATGGAGAATCCCCCCCATTCGGTCACCTGTGAGCCGAGTTGTGGCTTTCTGCCTGCTGGCGGCGGACAGGGCTTCCTCCTCCGACCCCATGGCTGTGGAGCAGAAGGGCTTCCCCTGCCAGGAAGGTGACATCCATCTGGTTTCCCTGCAGGACACAATGGGGACATGAGCTGGCTGGAGGAGCCTCCCTCAGGCTGGTGGCCTGGTGCTGGCGGGCGCCGTCTGCTGGAAGAGAGGACGCAGACCCCCTGTCTGGGTGAGTCCTGGTCCCCCCTCTTCCTCATCACGAGCCTCTGGTGCAAAGAGCCCAAGATGGGCTCCAGCCCCATCCCTGTCCCCAGCTGCCTGTGCTGCACCTGATCATCACTGCCAGGGCTGCTCCCACCCTGGTGCAGGCAGCATCCCCAGGCAGGGCTTGACTCTCCTGCCCATCCAGGCAGAGGTTGGGGATGCGGAGCCCAGGTGGCTCCTGAACTGGGGAGAATGGATTTTTCTTACTGGCTGTCAGCACCTCCCCTGTTTGTTTAGCACGGTCCCTCTCTCCCTGTCCCACTGCAATGCCCCATCCAGAAAGAAGGCAAACTCTTCCCAACCCTTTCTCAGCAGGAGGACGGTGCATGCAGTGGCGTCTCCGGTCTAGAATGCTGCTGAACAAGTTCAAGTGTTTTGGGGGTAGGAGCGACTTGCCATCAGAGGTGGCCAGTAGAGGAGTGGGGCCAGTGGAAAGCCAAGACCGGGCACAGACGGTCTTCTGCCCTGGGAAAGAAAGAGAAGTAGAGGATAAACAAGGGGTGACAGCAAACATAACCCAAAGCAGAAGATTTCCACTTCATCCAGTGATGGAACAGCAGAACGAAAAGGCAGGTCCTCAGGAGCGTCTGTGTGGTGACCCTAGGGAGAGGTTTCAAAGGAGTGGCCAAAAAAGTCGATGCACTTCGGGAGAAGTGACGTTTGTCCAGGGAAATAGGGAACTGTCTATCGAGGAGCTGAATGAGATTATTTTGAAAGACCACTGTTACTGTGTGATGAGTGATGCACAACTCTTGCGTTGCACCCCACATCCATGTCCTCTGAGAGAACACGACTACTGCAGGAACCGCAAGATTGGTGTCGCAGCACTTAAGGACCACGAATATTGTCATGTGCAAAGGATTCGTTACCAGGGCAGAGTTAATAAAATTGTTTGGCTTACTGGTAAGGCTCGGTCCGTGCTTCACAGGCTGGCAAAGCGAAAATCTCCGATAGGGCGAATCATCAGGAAAGCCAAGCGAATCATGTGGAATTACAAGCCTTGTGTCAACAAGAGGTTGGAGTTTTCTCAGGGTTCCTCTAGCACCGGCAGTCTTTCTGAACCCGCTGTCCCTCCTGCTAAGGCAGAAGACGACCCCACAGAGGGAACGTGTGGGGCATTTTGTTCTCCTGCAAAGCAGGAGGCTGTGTCCCCCCAGTCTCAGAGCAAGCGGAGCTCCCAAAGGGAGACGTCGGAAGCACTCAGTGCCCCTGTGATATCTTTTGAACAGGTGGCTGCACCCTCACCCTTAAATGCAGCCGCAGAGGTGAAGAGCGAAGTGATGCACCCCGAGGCGTCCATACCCCACAAGGCGCAGAGGTCACAGCTCACCCAGAGCTCTGATGCTAAGGAAAATTTTGAAGGACATGAACTTGTTAATTCAAATCATGTATCACTGCATGATGCATATAAAATGGTGATGCGGACTGTCGACCACATGTTGGGTTCCGTGTGCCAGAACTTTGAGCTTGGTGGCTACTCTCAGCATAAGGATATCTGGCCCATCATCATTCAGATAGACAGCTGATTGTCAGCAGAAGGGCGAGAGCGACTCCTGGGTCTGTTGAGGTGAACAGTCAGGACCTTCTTCCCTGCAGCAAAACCCACTGAGGTGATTTGAGAGAAGAAACGCCGTGAAAGGCAGGCAGAGGCAGATTAGTGGGTATAAGCCTGCTGGGGCAACTGGGATTGTCTGGGAGGCTTTGGGGAAAAGGCCAAGCGAAAGGGAAGGATCACTGTGGATAAAAGGAGGAAGCACGGGAAAACGGAGTGAAGGGGGAAGGACGGGGCAGCTGGTCAGTATGTTTTCTGGACGGGTTGTGCCTGATCACTGTGGTCTTTCCTGTCTCCTCATTAAATTATTTTTAATGTCCATGTTGTCACACGCTCTGGTCTGTCCATCTGCGTGCGGGCTGTGCTTGCAAGCAAAGGAACAGCTGCTCACCGGGCCCAGGCGAGGAGGAATCCGCTGGCATCTTCGGGCCACTGAACTCATCTGCCATTAGTGCTTTGCTCTTCCCTGCCTGATGCAGGCAGCGTGCCCAGCTGTCTGCGTTTTCCCATAGTAATTAAAGCAGAATGAATGGACAAAAAATTTTAGGGTACGATATTAAAGGACTTTGGTTTTTGATGAGACTATGCAGGTATCTCTTATAAAAGCAGGTGAGGATGTACCGTGCAGAACCCTGCAGCATTCTCTTTCTAAGATTACTGAAAAAAAGCACCGTTTGGCAGATCTCTGTAATGGGGACATCATTACAGCTGCCAGCAGAAGACCAGTCCCTGACCAGGAGGTGAAGCTCCCTGAATTCCACCATGAGAGGTGCCAGGAGGAATTGCTGGAGGTGTGGGACACTGGTGAAGGAAGTGGCAGCAGCTGCAGGCAGTGCAGTTTGGGCGGCTGGGCTTCACCGGTGGTCAAGGGGGAGCTGAACCCTCCCGGTGAGGGAAGTGGGGACCGGGACCTTCTGGAGAGAAGAGTCTTGCAAGACCAATAGTGCCCAGGGAACCACAACACTCACTCCAGACATGGATGAGATTACTCTGGGAATATCAGAAAAGCCAAATTTGAGTATAAGCATAGCAAAAATGGGATAAATGTGTAATATTTTGTATTGGAAACAGCGTGGCCAGCAGGAGCAGGGCAGTGATCGTCCCCCTGCACTGGGCACTGCTGAGGCCGCACCTC
>NW_009636693.1:0-220 GCF_000690535.1 Cariama cristata | reverse complement strand
GCATCCTTGTATCATCTCCAAGTTTCCTCTGACGATGTTGAGACATTACTGTTCTTTCGGGCCAACTTCGGACCGACTCTCACAGGTGCTGAGGGACAGGGTTGGACTCCATGACCTTAAAGGCCTTTTCCAACCTGAAATGAAATTATTCTATATGCAAACTCGTGGGTGTTACATGGGAGCACATAAACGGTCCGTCCTGGGGCCCACCTACCCCCGC
>NW_009636692.1:17518-18706 GCF_000690535.1 Cariama cristata | reverse complement strand
ACTTGCTGAGGGAGCACTTGATCCCGCTGGCTGTGTCCACCTTGGAAAAATAATGTTCACGAGAGCACTGTAACAAGAAGCTTGGGGGCAGGATGGCCAACTTTGTGGTGGTTTGGTGTTTTTGGTTTTGTTTATGATTTACTCAGCTGGTTTGCATCAGTGGCCTCCCCAGCACAGGGGGACACACCTAGAGGACGCAGAGCTCAGCAGGGTCTTCAGGACCGACACGAGCCAGTGCATGTGACCATAGCCCTTAACCTCCTTCTCCTGCAGCTGGTGGAGGTCAATGGCGCCCCATGCCTGAAGCTCACAGAAGATGAGGAGAAGATGACAATCCCAGGGACTAAGACGATCTATCGGCTCTATGATGCTGCTGGTGAGTTGGGAGACCCTTGTAGGGTGCTGCCCTCTTGACCTGCCTCCCCGTTCCTGCTCCATAACCCTGTCCCCGATGTCCCATGCACCTGCTAGCCCCTAACCTGGCACCCCTGCAGGTCACCCCTTCATGGACCTCATGGCCTTGGAGGAGGAGCCCTCGCCCAGCGCGGGGCAGGAGCTGGTGATCCGCGTCCTAGGGCGGCTTGGTGAGACCAGCAAGGTCGTGCCCACCACTGTGGAACCCCTCCATCGGACGTACTTCAGAGATGGCCAGGTCAGGGGGTGGCTCTGCCTTCTGGTGCTGGAGGTGTCCTCCCCCCACGTTGGGTGAAGGACCAAGCCAGGGTGGTGGTGTCCTGGCAGTAATTTCAGGATCAAGGAGGGGTCAGACACCCAGTGTTTCCTTTCATCTGAGATGTTCCCTGCCCCAACAACTCAGGTGCCACCCTGGACATGGTTGCATCGGAGTCCAGGCTGGAGCTGGCTTGTTGGGGGATTGAGGCTGGGTGGCCAACTCCCCACGTGGCCATCCTGGTCATGGCTCTCCATCCCGCAGGTGTGCTTTCGGAGGTGAGGAGCCATGCGCAGGTGTCCCTCAGCTTGCTCAGCCCTGCTCACCGCCGGCTCCACGAGCCACAGCCCTACCCGGTACGTCCGCCGCTTGCCAAGCGCCATTGGTACACACCCAGGGACCCTGCCCGGTCCCGGTGGACTGAACAAAACCAATGTGGCTCCTCCGCGGAGCTGCAACGGTGCGTGGGGATGGGGCTGCAGTCCCCCCTGGGGAGCACACGCTCACCGGCCCCTCTC
>NW_009636692.1:15950-17469 GCF_000690535.1 Cariama cristata | reverse complement strand
CCCAGTGAGGGGGTCCCCGCTCGCTCCCGGCGCTGCGCCAGCCCACGCTGGGCACAGCCCCTGCCTGGGGCTGGCTCTTCTTCCGCGCTCTTTTGAAGACCAGTTGACTAATTGGGATTTCATGGCTCTAACGATGTTGCTGCTGCGTGGTGCTCATCTGAGGACCCTGCAGGAACTGGAAGCGCACCCTGAGGTTCCAGCAGCAAAACTGGGCACAGAGGGATGAGGTTGGGAGGCAGCTGCCCCAGCGTCCTCTGGAAGCGACCGTCCCCCCCTGCCCGCCTCGGTGGCCCCGCCAGCCTTGCACCTTCTGCCTTGACAGCGCTGCCCGCCTTGGTGGCCCTGCCAAACCCTGTGCCTTCTGCCGTGGCAATGCTGCCAGCCTCGGTGGCCCTGCCAGCCCTGCACCTTCTGTGGTGGTAGTCCATGCTGACGCTCCTTGGTAGGACTAGAGACCAAGTCTTGAGTGCCCAAGAAGAGGTCCTACCATAGCAAGGACCAGCCCGTCCCCCAACCCATGTCCTGTGGGACATCGGTGACAGATGCACTTTGCCTTTCCTAGTCTAGGCTTTGGCTCTGTGGCCCCATTTCATCTCTTTCCATTTCGTAGGCGTTCCCTGAGGCGTGGAGGCCAGCTCCAGGTTGATGCCTGCACTCTCTAACCTGATGTTCATAAAGGACGTGTGGCACTAAGCCCCGCAATCAGCTTCAGCCTAAGTAAAAATTTAAAAAAGGAAAAACAAACAAAAAAACGGCCTTTACCCGCTGCAGCTACAGCCACGCTGCGTGGCTGCCCTGGTCCTTCAAAACACTTGTTGCCTTCAGCTTGAACGTTTAATTCGACATCCTTCACTTGATGGTTTATGACTGAATAAAGTTGGACTGAAAAAGTAAGTGCTGACCCCTGAGAGCATCTGGGGGTGGCCCCAGCCGGTGCCACGTGGCATCCTCTGACCCTAATTCCCGTGAAAACCCCGTTGTAGCTCCACTGGGGGTAGGCCTCCTGCCCAGGCCAAGACTGTTTGAAGGCTCTATCAAAACAGGGTCAAGGAAAGTCGTTTCATAGAATGGGGGGAAAAAAAACCCGACACTTGCACAGACTGAATCTTCTCAGAGACATGCATATTTTCTCTAATCCTACCCAAATCTGTAACAGGGAAGCAGTAAATCCTTTCCCCTGAGCTTGTAAAATGTACAGACCTGGTACTGAGCTACCCAGGGGAAAGGGACATGGGAGGGCAAAAGGAAAATCCTCAGCGAGATGCACGAACCCTGCGGCTGCATTGCACACCCTCCCAGGAACAGCCGTGGTTTAGCTCTTTGTAACCCACACTGATGGGGGGGAATTAAAAGAGTTTAACGAAGCACGGCCTGATGGTCTCTTGTTTCTTAAAAAAAACCCCAACGTGCTGGAGCGCCCTGTTGCAGTGCTCCAGCTGTGGGCACTGTATCACACTACGTATCTTAGTGGGAGAAAAAAACCAAACTCCAGGAAAACCAAGAGCAGTTTGCCATTAAA
>NW_009636692.1:8635-15919 GCF_000690535.1 Cariama cristata | reverse complement strand
AAAAATTTAAGTTTTTTTTTTTTTTTTCGGAGCAGAAGCACCAGAAATAGAAGAGCCCAACCCCGCCGGCGTACCTGAGTAGAGATTGTCCTGAGTTCTTAGAAGGAATGATGAGCAGCTTTAAGTAGAGAGACAGCAGGACCCTCCAGCCATCCCGGCGTGATCCATTGCTAGCTCTGCCACTCGCCTACTCCTAGACAGACTTCCACCCCTGGTGCTTTGGCTTTGCCCAGCACCATTCTGAGTTATGTCCAAGGATGGTGACTCCACCATCTCTTTGGCAACCTGTGCCAGTGCTCGTCACCCTCGTGGCCAAAAAAAAAAAAGGGGTTGCCGATGTTGAGGGAATCTCCTGTGTTTCTGTGCCCAGGGCCTCTGGTCCTGGCACTGGGCACCACGGAGAAGATCCTGGTTATCTTCTTTGGATCCCCCCTCTTCGGGTATTTCTACCTTGATGAGATCCCACCGAGTCTTCTCTTCTCCAGGCCAAACAGTCCCAGCTCTCTCAGCCTTTCCTCATAGGAGAGATGCTCCAGTCCCTTCATCATCCTCATGGGCCTTCATTGGACTCTCATCATCTCTCTTGTACCGGAGAGCTCACAACTGGATCCAGTACTCCAGGTGTGGCCTTTTCGGTGCTGAGCAGAGGGAAAGGATCCCCTCCCTTGACCTGGTGGCAACCCTTTGAACGTAGCCCAGGACAGCGTTCGCCTTCTCTACCACGAGGACACATTGCTGCCTCGTGGTCAACTTGACCTTGAGGCCCAAATGCTCAGTGAGAACATTTAGAAGCTGAACTGACGTTAACGATCTGGGTTCTTTAGACACCAGCCGTCCTTCGTAGTCACCACATCCAGAAATAAGAGAGAACACCAGAAAGCCGTTATTTCAAGCTGTTGAGGTCCCAGTTAGCACCGCAACACTGCTATCATTAAAAAAAATGATCCTAACCCAGGTATATTGCATGGCCCAAGCCAACAGGATCAATACACAGCTACAGGTTGCATATTGCAATCACTGCACCCTGCATTAAAGAGGAAAAAAAACAGCAGGAGGGAGATTACAGCTGCACATCTGGGGGTGCTGGATGCGTCCCTCAACGTTTTGGTGTCCTGTCAGTGCAATCTGGGCACCCCAGTTCATAGCGCTGACTCCCCTAACAGCTTCCCACTGCCATGACAGCACGTGCTTAACGGCAGAGAACCCCCAAGTTTGCAAATTTAAAATATTTAACTTTTAAAGAATACCAGTTCCCACCCAGAGACCTTAAACCTTACTCAGTCATGGCAGAAAAATCCAAGAGTGCTCATTTTTTTCCATTTTTGCCCTCGGAATTGTTATTGGGTTTTGGCACAGGTCTCGGACGGGACAGTAAGTGCTAAAAGTGAGGTTAAAACACCCCACCATGTAGCAATAGTGCAGACTTTGCAAAAAAGAGGAAGCATAATGAGCTCACGTGCTGTTCCTCGGCTCCATCTTTCTTCCAGTTTTGCTCTTACAAAAATACGTGTTTTTAAAGCATATTTGTGGCTCAAGACATCCAATTAATCTCATGGTTGAAAATATGGGATGGTGGGTAGAAGTCCCAGAATATTAGTGCTGGATAAGGGAAGTGCAGACAATTCAGGGACCCAGCTGGGGTCACATCCCAGACCTCAAGAAAAACCCTCGTCCTGACCCATCTCTTAACCACACCGGTGCAGCTCGGCCCTCCTGGTTTCCTCACTCGGCAAGCCCACGTGAGGATGTCTTAGGCAAGGGTGAGGCTATGGTTTTCTTGTGCTCTTTGCAAACTTGAGGTTAACTGCTCATGTTTTGATTAGATGCCGGTCCTCAGCTTCGGAGGGAAGGGCTGGCAGGGAGAAAAGGAGGTTGGGGAGGACTCTGAGGTAGGGCAGAGCTGCAGAGCGCCTGCGGAGGAAGAAAGGTGGATAGGGAAGGTAGGAAATGAGAATGAATTTGAGTGTAAATAACTCAGAGTCCAGGTCTGCCAGAAGTACAAACTATCACTCGATAAGGCCAGCTACAGGATTTAACAACCACAGGCTGATGTGGATAGCTTGATACCAGACACTGGGAGAGGTAAGAAGAGGCAGAAGTGCAAGTTCAGTGCACCGGGACTCGGCTGCTTTCACCAATTACGAGTTGTAGAGTTGATCCAAGGTCACGTTTCCGACACCTCGCTGCTCTGCGGCACCAGCCCAAGGCGGTGTCATTTGTAAAGCACCATCTTCTTGCTCTGGTACATGTACATGTAGGCATCACAGAAGAGGCGCTTGGCCACTCCATCCATATCCCGAGGTTGCTCCAGGGCCAGCACAGCCAGTGGCAAGTCCAGGTATTTGGCAACTTCAGGGCACAGCGTTACCGTGGGAATGTTGAAGCCGTTTTCATCACCTAATCCAGAAAGAAGGAGAAAAATCCAAACCAGGTCCCAAGGGATGAGTACCTACAGCTCAAACAGATACCATCACACTCGACAGTAACGCAGCGCCTTAGCCGAGAGATCCGGAGGCCAACAACAAAGTGGGGAAGGCCAGGAGAATGGTCCTCATCCACACAGCAGCCAGTCCCAGCTGGCTCACCAAGTGCCTTGTCTGAACACAGCCAGAGGGTGAAAGCACGAGGAGGAACTCGCACGTGCTTGGCCTGGCCATACTCTTCTCTGGAGGCTGCTTAAACGGTCACTGTTGGAAGCAGGGTCCAGAGATTGTAGGGGGCTTCACAGGAAAGGGTTGACTGACCGGCGCCTATGCAATGAGTGTTGCAGACCCTTGCAGCCGCCCACAGCGCAGCGCCCGGCTGTGATCAAAGCTCCGAACCCACCACTATCTCCTCACCGTGCCTGTCAGCCATGCTATCGAAGAACATCCAGTGTTTGTTCTCGGGGCCGTATTTCACAAAGGAGACGTAATGGCTGGTCTCGATGCAGAGCACTGCGAAGAGCTCCATCTTCTCGCGAGGGACCTGCTGGCTTCCCCGGGGGCTCCGGCTGTGAAACTCTTCTGGGATGTGCAGTTTAGTTGGCTTGTGCGTTTTGCGTCGGTAGTGGGAGTGAACCTGAGGAGAAAAGATGGGGTGGCACTGGGGAGAGGGGAGAACTGACCCTGGCCCTGCCAGAAAGAGGAGTGTGTAGAGGTCAGACCCCCAGTTTACTCCCCACTGATCTGAATCCCATGGTCCCTGCATGCCAGGGGATGGCATTGTGTGAACAGGCTGGCAGCAAGAATCACAGAATCACAGAACGGTCGGGGTTGAAAGGGACCAAAGAAGATCATCCAGTCCAATCCCCCTGCCATGGGCAGGGTCACAGGATTGTGTCCAGGCGGGTTTTGAACATCCCCAGAGAAGGAGACTCCACAGCCTCTCTGGCAGCCTGTGCCAGTGCTCGGCCACCCTCAAAGCACAGAAGTTCTTCCTCATGTTCAGATGGAACTTCCCGAGTTTCAGTTTGTGCCCGTTGCCCCTCAACCTGTCGCTGGGCACCACTGAAAAGAGTCTGGCCCCATCCTCTTGACACCCACCCTTAAGGTATTGATAAGCATTGATGAGATCCCCTCTCAGCCTTCTCTTCTCCAGGCTGAACAGACCCAGCTCCCTCAGCCTTTCCTCATCTGGGAGATGCTCCAGTCCCCTCACCATCTTCATTACAGAAGCTGAGACGGGAGCCTGCCACCCTCCAAGAAAGGCCAGAAAGCTGTAGGGATGCGCCGGGTGAGACAGCGTGGAGGGCCCAGCACTCCGTCGGTGCAGGACCAGGGCTTACTTAGGCTCTACATAAGCAGAGGGTTCAATAACGCGTGGCACCTAACGCCTGCAGGTGGTGGGACTGATGCTCAGGAAGGGGCCTCTCTGTGCCCAACCTGAACGGCGACAGGGACAACAGGGGAACCGCGGGTATTTTGGAGGGTTCAATCTGCTGTCAGCCACCAAGGCAAATTTTGTGAGCAGCCCAAGAAAATGAATACCTGTCTGGAGCAGGAGCTGCAGAACTGCTTCAGGCCCGTAGCGGCGAATACCTTGTCTTTGAAACACTCTGAACACTCCAGGGTGGCGACGTTGCCGCACACGCAGCACTCCCTGGGACCTGCAGGGGCAAGAGAGGTGAGAGGATGTGTCTTCTCTGGTTCTCACCTGAAATCCAACTTGTCCTGCCAAAACTGGCGTTCAGGGAAGGAGAATCACACACGATTTCCCCTTACATCTGCTCACAACCCAAAGGGGCGAGACCTGTCACCTGGCTGCTCACAGTCCCAGCCGGCAGCTTTACCGTTGCCCAACAACTTACTGTCAAGCAGCAGATCTGTTATATCCAGCTCCAAGGAAGGAATGATTTTGCTGAACATTTTATATTCCTTCCCAAAACGCGGCATTTGGATAATGAAACAAGATGGGATCTGGGAAAAGAAAGGCAAACAAGTCACCCTGCCAGAAGAGACAAGCCCCAGAGACTCCTGCTGGAAGGAAAGACTTTCTGCTCCGGTTATTCACAAGACAAAATGGCAACAGGGAAAGCACAGCCCTCTTCCCAGGTGACGCTCAGAGTCTCCAAGACTCTTGTGACTGTATCCTGCTTCTTTACGGTGTTGGATATAAGATTTTCTAGACCCACTGCAGACTCACAGCTACGTTGGAGGAAGCAAGAAAGAGGCAGCAGATAGCAGCGTAGGCAGAAGGCAGCTGGGCTCACCTCCACTAGCTTCAGATCAGAGGACAGGAAGGAGCGTTCCACTAACTGCTGCACGTCGGGAACCACCAGATCCTCCTGTTTGTCCATAAATATCTGGTAACAGTAACACTCCTGCTCCTTCTGGCTTCCTGACCTGCAAGGAGTGGTCACGGGGCTTGTTTACGTGGTGCCACAAACATCTGAGCTCCCAGAGGACATGGCGGTTTCGTCCTGCAAGAGCTTCTAGGGCCCAAGGCACCAACAGCTGCTTGGCGCAACACTGACACGAAGCACTTTTTCCACTCAGAAATACTAAATACGTGCCATGAGAAGAGGATACAAGTACCACCTTTGGTCTCATTATCCCTCCACAGCATCACATGCTGCTCCTATAAGCAAAACTCAATTTCCCCTCATCTATGTAAATATTAAAAGACACTTTTAATATTTTTTAAGTCAACTGCACTATGGCACAATCAGCAAACTCCTTCTCAGCTCAAAAATCGATTTGTAACCGCACATACAAAAGCCACAGAGCAAAACTCAGCGCATTCAAAAGGTGAGTTGTGTGCAGAAGGTCTCCCACAAGCCCTGCATCCCCGAGCCAGCAGAGAAAGGATTTCCTTCAGATGACCCTGTGCAGGGGAGCTGCAGTACAGAGTCGTCTTTGTGCTCGGCCTTTCCGAGTACTCCACGATCTACGGCTTGACGGACGTCTCAACAAAGGAGCACAGAAACGGAACAATCCCCTTCTATGCTCCTGAACAGCACAGTTATTTTTGGCTTCCTTGAGCCTCTCATCCTCTTTGTAGAGTTCTGAAAAACTGGGACTGCATCCATGGACTGCCTGTTCGAGAGGCTGCAGGACTTGAGCCAGCTTGACAGTCTGGACACATCCCAAACGTATCCAAAGGCTGTCGGATACTGCTGGTTCTGCCCAAATGAAGTTGGACACTACACTTCTCAAACCACTGCTGGCTCTCCCTGAGGATGACACAAGGTTTTTATCACAATTTTCTGAAGGCGGCACCTCCAGGGAGAGCTTAAAAGTGTCTTTTCCTGGATGCATCACCTGGGACATGATCACAAGCAGCAAGATCAGAGACTGCCGGTAACGGACGGCAGAGAGGAGCTGCACGCAACTCACTGAGCTGTGCTTCCAAAGCCTCGATGAAAAGGTGCAAGTGACACCCGGTGATCGTGAGGTGGATAACTAAAGAGCCTGGCCTGCGTAAATTGTATCGCTTCGATAGGGAAACTTACTGCAGTTTCAGGAGTGGCTCTATTCCCAGGATCTGATGCATTATGAGATTGAGGAACTCCTCAGGATCTGGAAGGTGAGAGAAAAGCATGGGTCACACCACAGCAGGAACGCTGCGTCTTGCCCCCACTGCATCCAGAAGGCAAAAAGCTGCCAGATAAACATGAGCCAGCATTTCATGAACCTGGAATCTCCTCTTTTACTCTAAGTAAGGAGACAATCGGGCTAAAAGCTGAGAGCACTCGGTTAATGCATAAATCCTAGGGCGAGCAGGAAAAAAAGCAAACCAGCCTTCAGATACTGCACTCTTACAAGCCGGGCCATCACAGTAACACTATCTCAGAGACTTTAACGGACAGTTACCGCTAACACCAAAAGTATAAACTCAAAGTGAAATCAGGGACAGCTCTGGAAATTCAAGAAACAGTAATGAAACCATCCCTGGCTAAAATAACTACACAGTAGTACAAAACACAAGTGCTGTTCACTGACAAGATACCTGTTGTTTCTGGAAGAATCAATGCCACTTGTTTACTACCTGGGTACTTAGAGGTTGTTGCAGTGACGTCTGGCACCGGTGTAATGCGTTTCCTTGTTGTAAACTACACGGGGCCTTGCTGTGCATGGATGGGAATGGGGGGGTTGCAACCAGAGATTGGTGGGCTTCAGCTGTAGCGTGTTTTCTGTCTTATTTTAACCAGACTACAGTCTTTGAGGAACCTGAAATCATTTACCTGAACTCAAAGACAAGTTGATCTTGGCAAAATGATAAATCAAGCTGGATTCTAGCAAGGACATCAGGGATGGACTTATCAGGGTGTAACTCAAAGTATAAAGGTGAAGGAAATTGCCCTTGTTTAAATTCTATTCACATAGATTTTCCTCTCCCCTCCTGGCAACAGTTGCCACCAGGTAGAGATCCAGCAATTCCTATCTTTCCATCAGACTTCAGGACAAATTTCAGCTGGAAAGCCTGTAAGAGGTTTAAAAGCTGAAAGTATTTTTACATAAGCGAACAGCACAGCAGGCAAATTAATGCAGGTGCCTGGAAGAAGCAGACAATTAAGCTGTCAGCCTGGTGCCTGGATGAGGCAGCGCACAGCGAAGCAGCCCGGGGAAGGCCCCAGAGAGCACATTACCTTTCTCAGCGTTGGTAAAGCTTGAACACTGGCCTTTCTCAGTTAACTGCTCCCTAAGGTGCATCACACTCCTAGCCCTGACGAAGCCAGTCCTAGAAACAAGAAGCAGCTGCAGATGATCTCTCCAGTGTATTTACATTATAGAATCATAGAATGGTTTGGGTTGGAAGGGACCTTAAAGCCCATCCAGTTCCAACCCCCCTGCCACGGGCATG
>NW_009636692.1:824-8377 GCF_000690535.1 Cariama cristata | reverse complement strand
CATCAGCCCCTTTTAGGCACGGGAAGGCTGCGCTAAGGTCTCCCCAGAGCCTTCTCTTCTCCAGGCTGAACAACCCCAACTCTCCCAGCCTGTCCGCACAGCAGAGGTGCTCCAGCCCTCGGATCATCTCTGTGCCCTCCTCTGGACTCACTCCAACAGGTCCATGTCCTTCTGGTGCTGGGATCCCAGAGCTGGATGCAGTGCTCTGGGGGGGTCTCCCCAGAGCGGAGCAGAGGGGCAGAATCCCCTCCCTCGACCTGCTGTCCACGCTGCTTTGGATGCAGCCCAGGGCACGGTTGAATTTCTGGGCTGCCAGCGCACATGGCCGGCTCACGTCCAGCTTTTCATCCCCAAGTCCTTCTCTACAGGGCTGCTCTCAATCAAATCTCAGCATCACAGAACACCCCAGGCTTGTATTTCTGTAGCCAGCGCCAGGACACTGCTCCTCAAAGAAGATGCTGATGTCTTATGTTCATTCAGCTCTCCATGCCCCTCTTTCACGCTCCTCTAGGGAGGATGAGGAAAGAGCCTGGCATCTTTGATACAAAATGCAGAGAATTTAGCTCTCATGCCATGGTCTACCCTCATCCCGCCTGGCATTGCATACTGCCTTTGGGAATAACTGCTGATGAAGGCAATGCCACGGCTTCATCAACTCCAGAGTTCCCCTCCAGAGGTGGTCTGAACCCCAGGAATCCCTCTTTCTTCCTTTCACTGAGAAGTCCGGCTCACAAGGCTTCCTTCTGAGCGGGAGATATGTGCAGCAGGAGTTGTGACAGCCTTACAACGCAGGGAAAGGAACAACTGGAAGAGGAACTCAATATGAAGACCTTTGGATGTGGCTGGCAGGAGAAACCCTCCAAGTAACCCTTTCTCTCAGCGCTCGGTTCCATCTGGCAGGGTAGCATAGAAGGTATGAAGGCAGACGGACTACTTCCAGGATTCCCGCGTACTATACTCACTTTCGGAGGGGATTAACAATCTCATCCCGCAGAATGCTCTGGACATTCCTGTCACACAGCGGGAAAGGCTTGAAGAGCATGGAGTCCAGCACAGACGTACAGGAGAAGAGGCTGTGAAAAGAATGGGATGGGTGTAAACCTGATGGGTTTGCAGCAATAGTTAGAACCAAACCGTTGTGCCTGGTGACATTCGGTGGCTTTTCTTTTCAACAGTCCATGCATGCAGTTACAGAAAGGTGAGTGAGAGCGCATCTCCACAGCGAGATAAACCACATCTGGTTTAATGAACACTGGTAGTAAGCAAGGAAACAGCTCAGAGAGAATGAAATCTCGTACTTTGCAGCCAAAACTGCTCATGGGGGAGGCACCACTGAGTCTTTTCCTCTCCAAACAATGCTGCACAGTGAAGCTGGGACCTCCTGGGCGGTTTCTTTGAAATGTTTCCAGCCAGTAACTCCAGTGACAGAGTGAGCACGGTCCAAGTCCAGAGAACTACAATCTCTCACCACCCTGCATGACAGACACACGGGTACCTTAGGTACTCACAGGGGGTACTTCAGGGCCTGAAAACCTACCAGGTTAGGAAGGAGATCAAAAAGCAGCAAGCATCGAGGCTGCGTCTCCGCATGGTTACATTCTGCTCTATACCGGGCAAATTTCCAGCCACCTTGGAAGTCCAGGGAAGTGCTGCGGTTTAGGGGTCTGCCCAATTAAAAAAGCACTCTTTTAATGAAACGGCACCACCCAAGCTGGTCCTTACCTGAAGAGAGCTGCATCCATATAGCAGGAATTACAATGGCCTTGGATCCCCTTCATCCGCCCCTGTAGGACATGCACTGCCGCCTCGTTTCTGAGGGGAGGAAAACTGTCTGGAGCCTGTGGAAGAACTTCTTGCCCTCCTGCAAAAGAAGCAACAGAAGCAACCCCCTTTAGCTTCCCACCTCGTCTGGGTCAGCTCTGCCCTTCCCCGATGCCCCAGAGATCTGCTCCACTCAGAAGTCAGCATCATACTCCTCTGCGCTGCTCCTGCCGGGACTCAACCGTGCTGGGATGAAGACTCGTCTCTTTAGTAATTTATCTACTGGAAATGGAGACAAAAACCAAACCATCTCTTCTTCACCAGAGACATGCCCCAGCAAGCCATACAGCCTCTGCCATCGTTATGCCAAGTATAACGAAGACAAAAAGAGCTACAAACGAGCTGGTGCTGTGTTATATGCAAGCTTGGGATCTCTCTGTTGAAAGATCTGTGACCCCAGCAGCAAGGGGACAAACAGGCAACTGTGCTGTGACAGCCTCATCCCGCTGGCCTGTTGTCTCCGTAAGCTCCAAAGGTGGCTTTCTCAATCTGGTCTTTCCTGGGTTCTTCAGCGTTCTCCCCTTATAATTCAATCCCCTCTCTTCAGCATGTCCTTAAAACATTCTTCCTTGTCCCTGCTCCCAGTTTTTGGGCAGTCCCTACATGAATCCTGTCTTCTCGTTTACAGTGATCTCATTTACAGTTTCTAAATGGCTAATTCATGCCGTCTCCTCTGCTCTAGTAGAATTTCTTCCTGTTCAAATGAAAACACTGATCTGTTCTTCCCTGCATCTTCTTGTGAATGTCTTATCATCACATTAAACTCTATATTAAAATTGATTTAATCCTCTCTCCTTTTCCAAGCTCCCTCTTACTCGTCAGGCCCCAGGTACAACACCGGTATCACCCGACATCTTGGCCATGGGCCTGAGTTACCCACTCCAGCTCTCCAGAGTCACGCACGTGATCTACATTTAACAGACAGCAGCTAGGCCAGGCCCTATAGCTACAACACTTGTCCATATTCAGGTCTCAATTACACAAGACCTTTTCTTCCGCCCTGAAAACCACAGGCAGAAGAGCCCTACCTTGCTTGCAGCATTCACAACGCCTTGCAAAGACTGTTGCTCTGGACTTTTATCCTCTGTTACCCCCACAACATTTCCTGCCAGCCTCCCCTTCTCCAACACATCCGTGCCACCGAGGTGTCATTCTTAGAGCCACTCAAAACACGTTGCCTTATATTCAATGCCGTAGTCTACGTTATCTCTGTAATAAATTACTTACCACCTCTCACACTTGCGGGGCATTCCCTATAAATATGATCATGGCAACCTCAGCAACCTTAAAACCGACATCTTTCGGAACACTCCAAGAATGTGAAGAATATTAAACCGCTGATTCAGACACTGCACATGAGGCTTCTCCGTAGCGTGCCTTGTCCCAGCACAGCCCTGTCTCCCTTCAGAACTTACTATAATCCATGAGGCTCAAGTCACTGTTGCGTGAACACTGGAAGCGAACGTCGGGCTGGCAGGACTGCAGCCTCACAAAGAGGCCGCGCTTCGGAGCGCAGTGGAAGTAGTATTTGCCCAGCCATTCACCCGCAGTGACCCCCTTATCTTCATCCTGGGGAAAAAAGCATTGAGGAATAACATGAGAGCAGGCTTTCCACGAATGAGGTGTGATCCCCGACATGGCCATTTAATATCTTAAGCTGTGTACAAGTTTGGTCCCGTTTTGCTGACTGTTTTCATTTATTCTGGTTATGTTTTGAACCTATTGATGCCGCTTGTAGGATTCATGATTATTCCGTCCCACGATCCAATAACTTTGCTCTAGAAAAGATGAAACCAACCCTCATAATCATTCCCCAGCCTCAGGGAGGGCACAATTGTGTGCTTGCCCTCACAGTTCACACTCTGACACGTAGAGGCGCGGGTCAGGCTGTGAGATACGCAGCCACAAGCTGAAGGTGTTAAAAGAGAACAGTGACCAAGACCTGCCCGTTCTGATATACAATCTCACAGCAGGAAATATTTTGCTCCTTACCAGTTCAACTCCTGCCATTTTGTGCTTAATTTGAGGCAGGTAGCCCAACCAGCGGATGATTCCCGAAACCTGATTTCCCTTGTCCAAGGTGATCTGGACCATGGAGTTCACCTCCAGGGAGGAATTCCCACTTTCACACTCCTCACCGCTCTCGCTTATCTCTCGTTTCATTTGGTTTGGATGTCCCAAGCCCATGTCGGTCTCAAACGGTGAAAATAAACCTAGTGGGCAATACAAAATGTCAGGTGAGGTAGGAATTCAACACGTAATGACAGAGACCTCTGGATCTCATCTAATACCAGGTCTATTTTCAAATTACAGACCATACAGACAAGCCTGAAGTCGAGCACCAGAGACACAAGGTGTAATTCCCAGCAATATGGCCAAGCTGGTCTAACCGGTGGGGAAGGGATGATCCTGCTCCTTGTTTCCCTGCTCAAGGCTGCACACTCCAGCCTCTCGCTGGCCCTGGAGCTCATCCAGCCCTTCACAGAGCCATTTCGGACGGCTGAAATGGCAGCAGGGGGGTTATTTCCAAATTATTTTTCTGCCTTTAGTGAGATGAATCAAGTCGATGAAGAGTCTCATGACGGCTCCCCTCGGGGTGGCCCTGACAGCTGCACTGTGTCTTTTGATGGCAACTGAGAAATTCCACAAATTTCTTCTCTTGTTCAATGACTCACACCATCGCTGCCGGCATCTGTGCCTCTCTGAGTTTGTCTGGCATCAGGACGAGGCTCCTGCTCCACCTTCTACAGTTAAATTAAAGACTCTTTAACGAGTGGTGCCTTCTCCCCTAGGAAATACTTCTGCACTGCAATCAGACTCTTCTCTTCTTCCTGACAAATCACAGAATCGTTTAGGTTGGAAAGGACCTTTAAGACCATCAAGTCCAACCGTGGGTAGACTCAGTTTAAGTTGCTAATGCAAAGAATTCTGTCCAGAACTTGAGACTTTTCCATGGACCTTCCCTGCCTCCTGACCAACCAAGCTGGGACTAGCTAAAGCTTTTGTTGGACTTTCAGCTCATAAATGCTAAATCCCCAGGAACGTACACAGGGCAGACACATCTGACGATAACCTACTTTGCAAGCTTTCCTTCACCACAGAGTCCATAGGGATTTCTCTGAAAATGTCAGTTGTTCCTTCTTCTTCCTGAAAGGAGGGAAAAAAAAAATCTATCAGCTAAATGCTTGGAATATGAACCAATTTTTCAAACAGCCCTGGAAAGTTTGCATGTACGCTTATGTCCCTTTTGGACATTCCTTCCACTTTTCTTTCATGTCCCACCATAACACAGTTTTTTACAAAATCCCCCAAACCCAAGAAAAGGCAGCAAGGCTGCTCTTACCGGACAAACTTTAACGAACCATTGGGTTCCCTCCCTGTAAACTGCCATCGCTATTCCTTTTCTGAGGACTTCATCCACGTAGAAGCTAACTGCATCTCCCACTTTCACAGGAACCACCTCCTCCGTGTCCGCTTTTGGCTTTTGTTTCAGATAGTCATCGTCCAGTGTGGGAGTAAACTGGACTCTGCTAAAGGGCAGGAAGATCCCGCAGTTCCGCTTACACTTGAAATACTCGGTGCCGTGATAAGATCCATCACTGCGCCCTCTGTTCTCTCCCTCACCCTGAAAACGTGCCAGAAAGGCAGGTTACATACACAAACATTAATGGAAAATAAGCAATTTATTTCCTTGACCACTTTACCTGTAACTCCACCCCGAAGAAGAATGGAGACAGCACGACTGAAACGTTTTTGTAAATGCTCCCGATGTAGCGGATGACCCCAGGGAAGTATTGCCGGTCAACCTCCACCATCACTTTTTGGCCTGGCACAGCCCGCAGAGCTGCTTCAAGGCTCAACCTCTCCAAGAAGTAGTTCAAGCGTTCGTTGTGGCTGCTGATGGCCAGGAGGAAGACGGCCATCTCCTCGCGGACAGGCTGAAGGATTTCTACATTTATCGTGACGGTGGAGCTGTCATCAAGCATGATGACTTTCAAGAAGCAAGCCGGGGGCCTGTCTTCGGAGAAGTTGCGCAGGTAACTTCTCTCGCTGCAGAAGCACATGTTCCCAGCTTGGAAGTACTTGCTGCCATAGGCACAGTCTTCTGTCAGGATGTAATAGCAGTTTCCGTCCCCTGCTGAAGGTAGGAGACTGCTCATCGTCATTCCCCTGGCTTGTGAGAAACGAGAGAGTCACATCAGTAAAGATTCGCGCATGTTATCGTAGGATCTCAGAAGAATTCAGGTTGGAAGAGGTCTCGAGCCCAACCGCACGCTCAAAACAGGTTGCTCAAAGCCTCACCCAGTCGAGTTTTAAGCATCTCCAACGACAGAGATCCCACAGCCTCCCTGGTCCCTTGTTCAAGTGTTTGATCGCCCTCACAGTGAAAAAGAAAAAATTCCATCTAACCAAGGTTTCTCATGTTCCTGGTTGTCCCCATCGCCTCCTGTCCTCTCACTGTGCACCCACGGGAAGAGTCCAGCTCTGTTTTCTCTACTAACACCTCTCAGTAAGAAGTTGCCCAGAGCAGCATCTCCTCGTCTGTCCTCTTCTCTACAACACCATACAGCCAGAACAGCCACATCAAATTCCACCTCCTGCCTTCTTTTCATACTTACTTGCAGGAGTGGGACAAAGGCTAAATTCTGCCTTTTAAAAATTCTCTAAAGAGTTCGAATCTGCAACTAGAGCTCTTCGACGTTGTGTTAAAGAACATTAATATTCAAACCATACGCAAAGCACAGCACCTACCGCATTATTATGCCAAGCGACTAAAGATCACCACCTTTCAAAACAAATCTATTAAAAGAAATTAAAATACCTGGAATCAGAAGTACATTTTTACACTTATTTTCTAGCTAAATTCTAACTAAACTCTCATGCGTTTTACCCCTCCCCACCTCACTTTTCACGATACCACGCACAACCAGGACCCAGCCTTTTTGCTACAACATTAAAAAAGGGGTGAATATAGAAACTTCTTCCTGCAGGTGGACAGAACTGGTTGGCCCAACCTGATCAATATAGAGAAAATAAGAGACGTGCCCATTTCTAGGCCCTGAAGGAAATTAAGAAAGAAAAAAACCCGATGTCTCCACTATGGGCTACCTGGTAGAAGTTTCTTAAAATTTGGAAGTGGAGAGAGGAGGAATTGAGCAGACGCAATTAAGGGAAGTAGAAACACGCTCGGGGCATTGGGGCAGGAAGCACGAATGCAGCTGCTCGCAAGAACAATAAACGGGTGAGTTGGGAGGAAAACGTAGGCAGAGCTTGAACAGAAAGGCTGCACAGAGCTCAGCAAGGAGGAGGGTAGCGTTACTGGGGCCTTCACTGGAGATTAGTATCAAGAGAGGTCACTTTTTAAAGTATTAGGAAAAGATAAATCACTGCTTGTGTTACAAAAAAAAATCATCTGATGCTTGAACAGATCCTGGAGCTCTCCTTGTGTTTGGGCTCATCGTGGTAGCTTCCTACAGGAGTCATCTCCCTTTCACTCTTATTTTTTAACCTTGGCGAGTGGGAAGATGGCTCGGAGACCTGATCCAAACGCTGCTGTACTGCTTCTGGGCAATGCTCGTTTGCTGCAGCTGAAGGCCTGGTCTCAGAGAGGACTAATCCCCTCCAGAAAACCACGGGTCTCCTCAAATACCATCCACCTGGGTCTGCCAGCATGGCTAATTTCACATGGACAGCAGACATACGTTATCCACGTAGCCAGAGATTCCACAACC
>NW_009636692.1:0-787 GCF_000690535.1 Cariama cristata | reverse complement strand
GACTCTTCCCTCCTTCTGCCGAAGGAACCCAGCACAATTCGCTCTGGGATGACCACCTCGACGGCACGGGGCACGGCGGGGGTGGTACACGGGAGCAGCCGTGCCAGGGTAAGACCCTTTGCTTTGCAATAAGCAAGCTGGGAGATGACAGCAGGCAGTGGAAGAAATTCCGTGGCACGCAGCAGTTCCCTTATTTCCCATCCACGCAACTCGCTGCTGACGTTTTATAACTCCGCCGGCAGAGCAAAGGCTTGAAATTCTGTGATTTTTAAAGAATAGAATTAAAGAATAACATTGTGTGTCCCAGCCTCCCCTTATTCAATCTTCTGTTTTCAGGACTTAGGGTTGATTTTCCTTTTTTTTTTTTTTAATTCCCTCTCCTCAAGCAACACAATAAACCTCACTATGCTTTAAAGGCTACCAAAAGAGGAAAAACCAGAATAAACCATTTTCCTCATAAAAAACCAAGAATAAACCCTTTTCCTCCTCAAACCCAAGAATAAACCATCTCTTTAACAACGGAATACGCGCAATTCCCTCGCAGGTTAACAGAAATAAACACACATTCAGGCCAACGTGCGATATTTGGGCTTGTGGTGTTTCAAACGGCCCTGAAGCCTGACGGATTATGCTGAGGGGAACCTGGAAAGCACCAGATAATTACAACTAAAGCAGTACAAGGGCTGGAGGCAGGCCCACCAGGCCCGGCGGAGGGGCTGAGAGGGCCCCACAGGGGCCGGGGGGCAGCGGGGGAAGGCCCCGCTGTGGGGCGATGGCCGAGGAGGTG
>NW_009636691.1:33642-58031 GCF_000690535.1 Cariama cristata | reverse complement strand
GCAGCCAGGTCCGCGCGTCCCGGCGGACACAATGGGCTTTATCCCGCGGGGAGGTCTCGGGCGGTGTTTGCCACTGCGAGCTTCGGATTCGTGTCACACGCCGGCGAGGCCCCGAGTTAACGAAAACTCCCTGTCTTTCTGCAGATGGCTTTCCGGATACCGCGGTCCTTACTGGGGGTAATACCCGATGTGGTCTTTTACGTGCTGTGATTTCTTTCTCTCCACGTATCCTCCCTTGCGCTCCATTTCAGTGCAGATGGGGAGGCTGGCCGAGTGAAAGGATCTTTTTCGAATCTTCTGTAGGATCTTCTGCTTTTTGGATCTTCTGTAGGATCTGCTCTGCCTGGTGTTAGAGGCTGCAAGCTTTTTGCCTGGGAGTTGTCCTTCCCATTCTTGAGGAGTCGAGGGAGCTTTCTCTCTGACAATGATGAAAACCGAAGGCAAAGGCGAAAGGACTTTAAGAAGTGCTTCTCCACACCGAAATGCCTATAAATCCGATTTCCATGCTATCAAATGCTCTTTTGATGGTGTAAACAACCCTGAAAACGCTTCCAACAAAATAGGCTTGCATCAGAAGCTGAGCACCTCTTCCAATGGAGGGGGAAATGACCCACACAGTCGAGGCAGAGCTGCCACTTATGGCAATAGAGTACACAAGATCAAAAACATGTTTCTGCAAATGGGAGGCTCTTCTTCCACACCCTCTTGTGAAAGCAGTCCACCTGCTGAGACCAAATTAATCAGCCGGGCCACAGCAGCAGAGTACGGACCTTTGCCAGGTAGCCCATCTTTCCATATTGTCCAAAAAAATAATCTTCTTAATACAAGTACTAGCCCCTGCGGTAGTCCTGTGGATTCATTGTCGGTGCCTTCTGCTGCCGACAAGGTCATTCGTAGCAACGATGAGGCAGACTTGGACAAAGTTGCCCTGGCAGAAAAATTTTCGGAGACCAGGAAGCTATTTGAGAGAAATATAAAACAACAGAGCTCAGTGGACAGATACTCCCCCAGCAAATGTGAAAGAAATGAGGAGAAGAGGAGACACGGTTCAGCTTCTGATTGCAGCAATGTGGGGGACCACTTCAGTTTTAATACAGAAGCAAGTCTTCCAGATGTGCTGGAGAAAGTTGAAAATCAAGGTAATGAAGAGTTGAAGCAGCAACATGCCGATAGTGGTTCCAAATCCTCCTTCCTGAATGCAGGGCCCATTTCTAGGAGGCTGGAAAGCTTTTTGGGTGACAGTGATACTGAAGAATCCAAAGAAACTTCCAAAAACGATAGTTCTCTGAATCAGGACCTTTTGAAAGGCCGCCACAGTTTGGATTCACCTGCTGTTGCTGAAGGATGTCTGGAGAAGGCTGTGTCCACTAAAGTACCTGTGATCCTCAGAGATGAGATGAGTGAGGCACTTGGAAAAGACAAAAGAGAACAACTGGTACTTGAGAGAAGCCTGTGGGTTACGGGCAATACGCCTGGTAAGGAGGCTCAGCGGAGATCAGATAGTGTTCTTTCCCGGGTTTCCTACATGGAGGGGACTTGCACAGAGCTGGTTGCACAAGATGAAACCTCAGGGCATGAAAAAGAAGGTTTGGAGAAAGATCACATTGTTCAAGAGAATCAGCTGCTCAGATGTCAAGTAGGGGAAGGGAAGCGAAGCAACTACTCCTTGGAAGTGGTAGAAGAGTTTATTGAAGGCAGCAGGACCAATTGGGAAGAAGAAAGAGAGGGAATGTTTGTGAGAGATAGTCCAGTTACACAAGTTCAGGATGTTCTAGAGCGGGAAGGGGATACTGAAGAAGAGGAGCAAGTGGTGGAAAAGCAGAGCGAGAACTTCAGTGCTTTTGGAATAGAGAATGCAGCTTTTGATGATGACAGGGATACAGAGCCAGAAAACCAAGGACCTGAAGGCAAAGTAATTTTGGAGGGAGAGGAGGAGGAGTATATGTATGACAGTGAATATGAGGAGTTTCCTGGACTTTCTGAAGAGGAAGATCCTGAGCCAGATCGAAAAGTCAAGTTTTCAACAGCTCCTATCAAGGTAAGTACATTTGAATTTTTTTTTCTTAATTGTTTTGCAGTCAAAAATACCCAGGAAATATTTTTTTGTGGTGTTTTTTTCAAAGCTCTAAAAATCCTTAAAAACCTGTAAGTTTATGGCTTTTATTCAAAGCTGAATAAGAAAATTTATAAATTAGTCACAAGTGATTTCTGAATCATAGCAGCTTCGTAAGACAGCGTAGTGAAACACGTGAGATTTTACCTAATGGACATTTTCAGGAACATTAAACTTTTAGGCATAGATACAAACACATGACCTTTAATACTTGCCTTCATTTGTTTAAAAATGAGGCATTGCATTAGGAGGGATTTTTTCAGTTTTACTTTTTGTACAAAAGTTCAGGGAAAAAAACCCAACAAACAACCAAAACACCCATAGCAGACCTTCAGATTCAACTTCAGCCTTGTTTTCAGAATTAACTGGGAGAAAATATCAAATGAGTGGCTCCTGTTAGTTAAGATTTTAGAATTCTTTCTAATAATAACCATATACATGTTTGATTTTTTTGTACTAGCTTGGTGAACAAGCTGTAGGAATGTTAACACGAGCATTTTGGAGGTATGGAGTTGCGGAAGTAGAAGTTACAGAGCAGACTGGATAATGAGGAGTAGTGTGGGTTAGAATGCTAACAAGTTAGAAAGATTTAGGTGTCTGATCTTCCCTCACCAAAAATACCCGCAAAAATAAGTCATTCCACAACTCAAACCGTGTTTACCCATAGTCTCGCTGCAGACTTCGGTTATTCTAGTCCCTCTTAAAGTTTGGGAGGAGAATTGGGAAACGTGGACTGGGATGGAATGGGAAAACTGTCCAGGCTTTCTCAAGCATAAATCCCTTTTTCTACTATTACATGAAGGAAAAATATCATCTTTTATAAACAATTTTTACCCTTCATTCATACAGAGTCAGGAGTTGCTTTTACTGATCAGAGAGATGTAAAAATTCTGTTGACTCCTGTACTTCCTGCAGCAGAGAGCTGTAATTTCGCAGTTTGCTAAACACACGCCAGTGCTGTACCCCAGAAAATGTTTTGGGTGTGGCAAAATACAAGTTTCGTTGTGTGTGTTTATTTTATAGTCTCTCCATAGACAGGCTGATTTTATATGGGTTTCTTGTAGTTGATGCTGCTTTAGTGGTGACCTGGAGCACTGAAGGGGAGAGTGCCACTATTGGAAACTGCGTAATGAGTCTGGTGAGGGCTTTGAGAGAGCCGGAGGGGCATCAGTCCATTTCCCCTCGCATTTGTGCACTAAGCATCTGAGGAAAGTGCCATGTAGAATCTACTGTAAATGTGTGTTCGTTGAGCGACTGCCGGTTTGCCTCTATAGGCAGGGTTTTACTGATCATTGCTGAAATCCTACTGAAGCGGTGGCTGTGACAGACTTTTCCTGCCTTCTCTGTTATGTCTGTGCCAGACTCAGTTGAAACCATTAGTAGAAATGTCTGTGCCAACTGTGTAGGCAAAACTCAGTTTTTAGTATCTAGCACTGTTCAGTTACAGTTGCTTCTCTGAAAGCCACAGGAACCAACCTGTAGCAGATTATCAACTACACAACTGAGATATGAATGGTTAGTAGCAACTGTTAGCAGTTTCCCATTAAAAATAACATAGTTATTACCATAATGTGCCACTTGGATTGGTAGAATAAACTGTACTTAATAGCAATATGATCCTTGAACTTTCTTTTTGAGGCCCTAAAATTGAAGCTTGTGATACTTACTTTCCTTTATTCCTTTTCAGTGAAACTTGACTGTATTTTTCTTATATTGGGTATAGGTATCTCTTTCTGTATGTCATTTTCAACAGCTTTTTCCCCTCTGTTCCTTATGCCTAAACAATTATTTGTATCCCCTTGTCTGCCTTTTTGTTTCATGTTTTCTATGATACTTAGTGGGAATGAGTCCTGGTATATGGGTTTTGGCTTTTGTGCTCTGTAAAATAAAGAATTCCAACTTTTTTTTGCATTTCCCCAAAATGTTTTTTTAGCAATGTACCTTTATTTAGAAAATCCCACTTCTACCTCACAGAAGGAAATTTCTTGTTTGACTTTATGCATAGATCTTAGTACATCTTAAATCAGAAGAGAAGAAAAATCATGAGTGGATTATTGCTGGTCCCCACCACAGCTTAGAGCAGTGCTATAGTGAGAAATGTATCCTAGTACCTTCTTTTTTGAGCTTTATTTAGACAAATAAGTTTGACTGAAATGTGAGTGCCATTCCAGACATTCATAGCCACTAGAGGAGAGGGTCTGTGTTTCTCCTTCTCTTAGGCGCTCCTGAGAGAGGCCAGGCTGGCCTTGGCATTTTTGCTGTTTTCCTTCTGCACCTCTCTAGAGATTATGAAGAAACCATCCCGGTCTTTTGCAGTTGCTGTTTAGCAGGTGTCTGATAGAGTTGGAGAATTCAAAATATTCAGAAGGTGTTTGGAAAAGAAAAAGCACGTTCTCAGATTATCAAGGTTCTGCAGTGACGGAGCTCTGACCATTGCACTTGATATACCCAAAAAGGAAGTTGGATATGTGTGTAGGTAATGGATATAACTTACACATAGGCACTCTAAAAACAGTATTTGTGCTCCAGCAGCAAAGAGAATTTGATTAATATCTCTGTTTCAAAGTTTCTAGTCAGTTGTAAAATTGGCAAGGCTTTTGAGTAAAAGGAGGTGGCTGTGGAGCTCCCAGGGGATGTGTAAGGTAGCTAACACTGTTAGCACTGCATCTGACCCATGCTAGAGATCCATAATTGTTGACATCTGTAGCAGAGCTTAAGAACATAATTTGATCTAATAATTTCGGGAAATATGGAACATAATTACACAAATACTCCATTATTTTGTGTTACCCTGTGCCTGTGAAAATAAGCATAGATGAGACTTTTTGAAATAAATGTTTCAATTCTGTAGAAGCTGGTGATGAATGGTACGTGGGAAGATTTCGTATTTGCTGTGGGTGACCTGACTCTTTAAGTCCTGCTGCTGTTTGATCTCTGCAGACCTTAAGGAACATGATGTCTTGGTTGCTTGTTTTTCCTACAGTAGTGAAGAGAGTAATACAGTACAGTTATTAGCAGAACTTCACAGACTGGGTTTTTGTTATGGTACATGAGCTATTTTTAGTCTCGTTATGCCACATATGAAGCCAGTAAGGAATGTAAAGCACACTCAGCTGTTCAAGGTATTTGCAAGGGAACTGAATTTGTCTTTGTCTTGAAGTTTTCTGAATAAACTGTGTAAACAATCAGTATTACAGACAGTGCAAATAACATCAGGTAACTGTGCTCTTGTCCCTTTATATTTCACTTTGCTTTTGTAACGTAGAGATTAAACTCACTTTCAATTATATGATTACACTGAAAGGCTTTAATTAACATAAATGTAATGACTAAGTGCTGTTTGACATTTGTAATTTTGAAACTTTCCATTGGGAAAACAAATGCCTGTTTCCAAATTGGCTTCTTGAGATGTTTTTAACTCTGACTGTGTCAAACTTTGTCCTCGAAACCTTTAATAGCAGTGCGGTGATTTATGATCCTTAGAAATTCTGTAGCTCAGGTAAACTGAAAAGATAGTACAGCTGCTGTTTGCTTCCGTGTCTGTTTAATTAGCAGTGCTATCCGGTTTATGTTGCATGGGAGCGCCTGTGCCCATCATTTTGTGAATAATACTTTCTTTTAAGATTGTTAAGTCAAGAATATAGTTTAAAAAAAAAAACAAACCCACACAAAAAACCCCCAAACAAAACCCAAACCTTCATAAAGGCCTTACTTTTATATTTGCCACAGTTGAGCAGAAGTTTAAACTTATCTCTTAAATAAGGAAACTGAAAGCAATTTCGTAGCTTGTGTGTTGTCCTAACCAGTCAAGTATCAGCTGCTTCTGAGAGAATATGGAAATCCTTCTAATACTGCCATTTGTCTTGCACATCAGAATAGAGCTGTTTTATGTATAGCTGGGACACAAATGGTAATCTTCTTCAGGCTGGCATACTCTTCAGTCTTTTTAGTACAGAACTGCTTATTATGGAAGCTAATGAAGAGCAGTAAATGAAGATACACTTGAATTAGATTTCCTATATAACAGCATATGTGTAAATGCTTACCACTTCTAGGAGATTCACAATTTTTCTAGGTCAATGTGTAGTCTGCTGAACACTGTTTTGACAAAATGTTGCAGAGTAGTGCTTCAGCTCCATACAGCCTCTGATTTTTGAACTGTAACTTCTATACTTACAATATACGTAGAAAGGGATACAAAATACACTGACTGGTGGAAGATACACAGGTCCTCGAGTTTCTTCAGTAATTAGAGAACTGATGACTGCATAAATGGTCAATTTTTGTCAGCCATTGGTCAAGCACCTCAGTAAAATACTTCTGTGGCATTAAGAAATCAGTATGTGATATGGATGTAGGTTGATCTAGGAAAAGAAAGACTTGATTTGAGAGTAGATTTAAACAGAATTGACTTGTATGTGGAAAGTCATCTGCTTTTTTTTCTTGACATAAATAATGTAAGTGTATTTCCTTCGTGCTTTGTTTGGGATCTTTTGCTGTGACAATTTGTTTGTTGTACCTCATAGATTTTAATTGTTTTGAAGCTGTGTTCATGACGTGCATCAACATTACAATGTTTGTAACTTAACACCAGAACAACTTTTCTTCGTATTTTTACCTCAAACTTAAACTCTTCATGGTACTTTTCAGTGACTTTTCACAAAAAGTAACCCTGTTGTGTTCTGCCTGCATCTGAGAGTATGGCATTTCCTGCTGGTTAACTTAACAGTATGAGTTGTTAAAAACATGGATATTAACTGGAGGAAGAAGGTACATTTTTTCACACACGTGTGAAAATTTTGTTACTTTGGGTTGTGGGGTTTGGTTGTTTTATTTTTTTGGAGGAAAGATAATCTTTAGACCCTTACTGAAGTTTCAATTTTCATAAAAGTTAACTGTTTATTAAGCCTAAATGCATTTAATTCTGCATATAGATTTACCTGGTTTTAGAAAGTTCCATGTCTAGTATTTCTGATGCCTTTCAGGTCCTTGTTACATTTTGATTCCATGACCTTTGTTCAGCTCTCCAAAAAGAAGCACTTCCAACTCAAGCTTTCTTTGGCTTTTTTTTTTTTTTAAATCATACATCTTCTGTTTTGATTTTTAGGAAATATTTAATATGTGAGTTTTACAATGGTAGATTGATTTGGCATTTCAAGAGTCTTTGGATGAGAGTCCAGTGCCAGAGTATGGGGCTGTAGAGCAGAAATCTAAACCAGAACAGAAAAAGCAAAGAATTTATTTTTATATCTTGGCTCACTGCTGAAGCAGCTTGACTCTTTACATTGATATCTCAAGGTATTTCTAATTGAATTATTCCATGGATGCAGTTATATGACAAACTAGCTGCTCTGTTTAATGTTACTTGGTGATGCTATAAAACTGTAGGCAAATAAGAGAATGCTGAGGTTATGGATGTCAGGTGAGGTGACAGTGACGATGACAGGTTATCACCTGTCTGTCCTCACTCCTTTTTCAGTCCCTCCAACTTCTAACTTCCTAGCAGTTTCACCTGGATTTGCAAGGAAAGAGAGAACTATTTTTAATGTTATTTTTAAAATACTGTTTGATTTGGGGAGAATTAGCACTTGTATTGGAGTTGCAGATTTATGCCCCTACTGATGGCAGGGCTGCAGCTTTAGTTTAAGTCAAAAAGAACAAGCAACTTGATGTTAGCTGATCACTACACATGCCCGGCCTGTGCCGTGTTTTGCTCTGAGAATAGTTGTGGGGGACAGGAAGGAGTAAGGAGGGTGAATAGGAGGCACTTGAGGGTTTTGTAGGAGATGTAGTCAGAAGAAACTCTGAGGAGGTGGTGGAGGTCAGCAAAGATAAGCAAATTTATAGGAGGCAAGTTCTTTAGCTCAACAGTTAAACTGCTGAAAGATTCAGCATCTTTTTGATGATGATTGCTTTTATTTGCAGCTGTGCATACTTAACCTAGACCATTAAAGAATGAACAGGCAGTAGCTGAAACTTGTTTGTAGTTTACCTTTTGAGAGATGGAAAAAATAAATTATCCCTTTCCATATCTTTCTAACATAAAAGAGAAGGTGAACACTCAGAAGGACATCAGTAAAAAGAAGTGTGCCTCTCTTATCCGAGTATATATTTTGTAATCTTGAGATCATGAAAGCGCAGTGTAGCAGAGTTTTTTACAGGATTCATATATTTTTGTTGAGCAGTAAAGTATTATTCCAAAAGGCAACATCCAGATTCTTTAGATTTTTTTTTCTCAATCATTTTTATCCATCACCCTCTGATGTGTCTTGGTATAGTGAGATGATCCTCCTCTTCAGACCTAGGGTATTGATCATTGCTTGTGACAGTATTACCGCAGATTAGTTAATTGAGTTCCTCTGGTATTGCAGGGTTATTTTTTTGTTGTTTCTTATGGCCTTCAGAAAACAGCCAGGTGGACTATTTTTGTGTTCATTGTTATTCTTTTGTAGTTCCTCTTACCAATTTGCTTGCTATTTAGATTTGATCAGGTCAAGATTTTTGTTTTGCTGAATACTAAATAAATACATGTATCTAATTCTTCTGGTTTGCCAGGCTTAACTTGGTGGTACCAAGACACCTGTGAAGCTTATGGATGTTCATAATTGAATTTCTTTATATGCAAAATCTTTCAGGAGCCAAGATTTTTTGGGAGTGTCCCCCTTTATGTGGTATTGTGAGTAGTTTTTGCCTCTTCTGATCATATCCTCTTTATTTGGAGTCTTTCAGTCTCTATGTCAGTCAGAGAACAATGCCACTTCAGCTGAGATGGTGGTGGAGTACAACCAGGTCACAGCAGAGTTGTGCTTCCGGGGGGGAGAATGTGGATCGTCTCTCAATTTCTGCTCTGAATGTTTGACATGAAATAAAATCAGTGCACCAAATCTGAATGGATGCTTTTCTCTGTCTTCAGTATTTCTTTCACTGGGATTTCAAAAGGAAAAGGAAATGCCTGAAAGTGTTTCTCCTTCTGGAGTAGGTAGCATGACCTGACTGAAACAGGTAGCATGTTGTCTTTCTTGCTCTCTAGCTAGCTCCAGTGCCTTTGCTACTGCAGTCAAATACAGAACTAGAGAATAAATTTTACTGTGTTTATTGAGAATTAATTAGGGAATAGAGAGACTGGTAAAAAAAACTGGTTTGTTTATGATGAAATTATCTATATGAAATGGTCTGTACTGTAGATATGCCTTTATGTAAATTGAGTTGGTTGGGGTTTTTGATTAAGTCATGCAGAGCTACAGGATCAAGTGCATAAGTGTATACAGCCTGCCTGTCCACATGTTTGTTAACAGAAAATGCTACATTGAGCGTAATGGCTTATAATGTTAACCTGTTTAACAGCTACCAACTATTCTGAATACCTTTTGAAGAAGACTGAAAATGTGTTTAAAAAAAAGTAAGCAAGGTATTTCTGTTTGCTGATTAAAGGATTTGATAGCATGAATTGACTTAAATCAGGTATAGTCACTTTTCACTTAAAATATACAAGTAGTGTTAATAAAGTACTAACTGTAGCTTTTGGAAACAGAAGAGTGAGTAGCAGGAATAAGGTGTCTACTTCAACTGAAGAGGGAGATTGTAAGAGTAAACTGTAAAGTGTACATTATACTCCAGTCCTCCTTCAGTGCTACTGTTTCAAATGATTATTCATGTTTGCCTGGGCACTTCACATTTTGCTGAGCATCACAAAGGCGATCAGTTTGAAAAGCTGAAACTGTTTGCTATTAGATAACTTTCCCTCAGCCGTTACTTGTGTTTTGAATATTTGGCTTTATTGAGTCTCAGTAAAATTGCATGTTCCAAGTAAGAATTGTGTTTCAGAAGAAAGGTGAACCAACTGGTGTAGTCATGGCTAGGTGTGGTGTCCAGGCCGGGGTGTCAGTAACACTTCAGTGCCTCTCTCAGCTCTTAAGTGTTACTTTAACTGCCTGTGCAGGTGTTGTGAGGCTTTCCAGCAAATACTGCCGTATTACATGAGAATTTCAAAGTGATGTTGTTGTTGCTTCCGTTCCAATTAGTTGGGAGCCCTTCTGGGCAGTTATTGATTTCTTAATCTTACTGTTTAATTACTTTTGTAATGTTCTGCTTTTGATCAGGCACAAACAAATCTATCTACTAGAAATTAATATGGGAGTGGAGGTCTTTGGACTGTGTTTTATGACTCCATAGAAGTTTAATGCAAACAGGTGGTAAATTATGGTTTACCCTCTAACAGAATTAACATTCTGCTAAAACCAACATAGTTCTTAAGTAGAACTTTTTATGTGCTGCTATGAGTTTGAATTAAGCCAGGTCATTGTTGTTTTTCTGTGATAATACTGTTTTCAGTGGTAGCGCTAAGATGATATGATGGAGATTTTTAGTTCTGTATGGTAACAGGAACTGAACAGTAGGATCTTTTAGACAGTAGGCTGTGTTGGTTTTGTTTTTTTTCTTGACGATGTTGATGTTAGCATCTTCATAGAAGGAGACGAACTGAATTTTGCATTCAGGAAGTGATTCATTTTCCTGGTGTGAAGAATGCAGTTTGTTCTGTCTCCAAATAAATATATTTGCTGTCCAAGGATGAAGTATATATTTGAAAATTTACAGTTATGTATCTTAACAAGTTAATTAAAATAATCCTTAAAAGTTCAGCCCTCTGTCAAAACTTTTTTTGGATTCAAGTTATTTTTATTCATTCTGAAGAGGTCTTGAGTGTGAAAAGAAATTCTTTTTTTCAGATAGCAGGGATTTTCATAATTTATGAGCTTGACAGGATCCAGAAGTTATTAATGTTAGGTTAACCTTCTGGATATATAACAAGCTATGGTAAAAGGCTTGTAAAATTCACATGGTTTCCACAGTAAAATTCATCTGCTTTCTCCTGTGTTGAGACTATAACTTATGTTTGCTAAAGCATGTCTTTTAAAATTATCAGTTGCACACTAATAATTTTATGATCTCTGGCTAGCAGTGGCTTCTAAATAGTAAGATTAGAATTTCTTTTGTCCCTAATGTGTTTAATTTTGGGACTAAACCCCGCCAGACACAGTACAGGGATAAACTGTGTTTAGCTTTCTCATCAGTCTAACAAACCGTGTAACTTGTAACTTACATTATTTATTATCCACATTTTAAATGTGTTTAATGTTACTTTTGCTACTTGGCAAGAGCAACTTGCTGAGCAGTTCCATGTTTTCTGTATCAGTATCAACAGTTTTACTGTTTTCATCTCATAAAAGATGAATGCCATGTTATGATTCCACATGTACACAATAAAAATTTCTGTCTTTTGCCCTTGACTCTTTGGCCATAGTTTTCTTAGTGTGCTCTTGCTTTTCTTTTTGTTTGGCTTCTGGTTATGTATCAATTTTGCTTCTCCTCTATTCTTTGTAAATTCATGTTTTTCTTTAAAATTATTTTTCTGAAGTCAGGGCGAGGTTTCTTACTATTTTGAAATGGATCTATTATGTCTTAATGATGAGGTTATGGTTTTTAGAATATTACCTAAACGTTCTCACACACTTGCCATCTGTCACTTCTAAGAGAAAAGTATGAATTCTTTCTCTTAGTGGATTAGTCAGAATTGATTTCAGATAGGTTTTTCTTAAAAAGCTAGTGTGCGTAAGTATTGGTGGTCTTCATTTGCATAGATGTGTTTGTGCTGTTACTTTATGAATAACAATTGCAAGCATCACTGGAATCTAAGTAACCACTAGTTTTAAATTCTGTGATCCACCTCCAGCAGATGATCCATTCCTATGATCAGTTTTGTGTCAAAATGGGCAAATTCCGTGAGTCTCTCGAGTACAATGCTGTTACTTTCAAGTTGGAAAAATATTTAATAATTTTTAGAAATTCCAGAGATATTTTAGTGCTGGCAGACTAAGACTTGCAGCATACGTAATGCTGTTGTGATGGTGCAACTTTGCTTCCCCCAGATTTCCAGTACTTTGTAAATGGTTGTGCAAGGAACTGGTCATCCCTTTGCTAACTAATTCTTCAGTAGATAGTGACTACTTGCATCATCTTCTGCTTTGTGGGTTAGACCACTGAGTTATAAAGAATCAAGAAAACACAGTTGTCAGTGTCTCCAAAATGAACTACTACCTTTCTCCACATTTTGCTCATTCAGCCATTTGATAGGTAGCGATCTTTAACATTTTACTCATATTATTAATACTAGATCATATGTACACTTATAAATAAGCAAACTTGACTTTTTTTTTCATACCCAACTATTTGATTTGTTCTCAAGAATTCAAATATTCTCATTAACAAGTTATCATTTGTCCATTCATGAACTTCCTTTTTGTTATTAGTTTAAAATTCATGTTATTATGACGACTGTATTTTTGGAGAGATTGATTTTTCTATTGGGATGGAAAGGAACTGAACTGGACTGGTATTGTTCCAAAGCGAGAATAGTGCGTCATGAAATACTTCTGCTTCGTATCCTATTTGCTGCATTTGGGGGGTGGGGAGGGAGATTAATTTAAAGAACTTGGCCACCTTTTTTCTGATAGTGATAGAGTAAGGATACTTGAGATCATTTGGGTGGTTTTCTTTGTCTATTTTGCAGATTTTTCTGTAAAGTTTGTGGAAGACATATGTAAGTGCAACCCTTGTTGCCTTTCTGTGTCCAGTTGTTGCTCACTGGTGTCTATATGATAGTCCAAAGGAGTTTATTAGTTTATTTACCTTTATGCAAGACTTAGGAAAATCAACTTTTCATGAAGGCCATTTTATTGGGGAGATATGAGACTTCCAAGAGTGGGTTTCTTCCTTCCTTTTCAGCCAAGTGAATCTAATCTTGCTTATTCACTGGACTGCTATACAGCAATGCCATGTTTCTGGAGTAGCTGTTTTGCAGTATTTGACGATGAGTTTGTGAAACTGTCTTCCAGCCGTAGTCTGGAGGTGAAGAAATTAAACTCCCCACAGGAAATACTGAGTTATATTAGTTTTTGGTAATCTGTTTCAATAACTGTTTTCCTGTGTCTGAGGCTACTGCCATGCAGAGCTAACACCGTGTATACTAGTAGATGTAAATTCACTGGGAAAATGTTAATTACAGCTAATCACAGTTAATTCTGTCTTATGTGATTGCGGTTACCTGTCTAGGTAGTCTTAGTAGGAAAATGCAAAAGTTGCAAAAATTTAGTGTAAATTAACTTTGTGTCAGCACTGAATGTTCTTGTTTAGGGAGATGGCTGCTGCAGCTGCAATCCATAACTGGTTTTTGTCTTACAGTGATGTTGAGTAAAACATTCAGTGCCTGCAAAAACTTAAGGAGATAAACTTGTTTTTCAGATAAACACGGGGTAGTGTATTATTTTTTCTTTTTTTTTTCTAACTTATGATTTAAGTACAATTAATGAACATGTTAATAAGTAAAATTAACCCTGTTACATGTAGCTCATTCTTCCTTTCTAGATTTCTGTCTTTATTTGTGTTGTTTGTTTATCTTTTAACAATTGAGAAATTTAGCTGGAGTGATTACTAAAAATAGTAATGTATGTAACAAGGCATTTCCTTTTCATGGGAAACTGCACGATTCCCTTGCAGAATCAGAAAACTGCGTCTGTTTGAAGCAGTGCAATTGGCAGATGGTGTGAGCGGGGAGGGAAGAAGAGAGGAAGAAGGATTTGGGGGAATGTAGTCCAAACCAAAAAAAAAAAAGTCACACTATATCAAAGAGGAGACGACTGATTTCCTTGACTGATTTCTCGTAACTATTTATTGCATTTACAACACAAAAAAATGTTTAAGGAATTGTTTTGAAACTTCTAAAATGTTACTTCTGTGCAAGTTGGAAACTGTCTTACAGTATTTATTAAATTGATGGATGTTTAGAAAATGGGATCTCTGAAAATACCACTTTAATTTCCTTACTGATTTTGTTTCAATTATATCATGTTTGGAAGGGGGTGGAAAAGCACTAAAAAACATTTTCTGTTACCTTTCTTAGGTTTTCAGTACTTACTCAAATGAAGACTATGATAGACGTAATGAAGAAGTTGACCCTGTGGCAGCCTCAGCTGAGTATGAACTTGAGAAAAGGGTGGAAAAAATGGAAGTGTTTCCTGTGGAAATTGAAAAAGGTGCAAATCAAACCTTGAATGCCTGCAAGAGATACTATGTGCACAAAAGATAAAATGACTTTAAACTCTTATTTTCCCTGAATTTAGATCTTGAATTTTTGAATGTGTTCATGCTTTCATTTGTGGCTAGTTCTGTTGAATTTAGTGAATGTTAACTGGATGGGCCTCTACTAAGTGCAAATTGTCATACTTAATTGAAGTTAGGAATGCTACATTACTGAGTTACAGATCTGCACCAAAATATATGCAATTCATAAATCTTGCTGTCTCCTCCAGATACAATGAAGCTTTGAATCTAACAACAGGCAGTCGTAACTACAGAACAAAAAGACTTTAAGTAGTATCTAGATAGAAAATATGTTGTCGTCTTTTTTCTTTTTTTTTTCTTTTTTTAAGTGAATTTCCATGTCTTTTGTGTGAAAGGACTTGGAACGCTTGGAAACAGCTCACTACTGCTAAGTGTTATATCTTGTGTTATGTAGCTCATGTTAGATTTTTGAATCCCTTAGGTGACAGTGGTCTGGGCATCAGTATTATTGGAATGGGAGTTGGTGCTGACCAGGGACTGGAAAAACTGGGTATTTTTGTAAAAACAATAACAGATGGTGGAGCTGCTCAGAGAGATGGACGGTGAGTTTTTAATTGAATTGATCATGCTTTTTACAGATTTCTAACCGAGCCCAACCGTTGTCATTGGATATGCTAAATACTGTGAATAAAATTACAAAAGCTGAATGCAGCGAATAAACATTACATTCTTGCTTTATGTTATTTTTTTAAAAACTAGGGGGTTTATTTAATATAGGACATTATTGCGAAATAAGCATAGATCCGTTTACTGCATATATGAGAAAAGCTTAGACTGTGCCCATGTGTAAAAGTGCCACAAAATCATGTTGACACCCCAGGACACCAATCACTGTGTAAATAGTTTAAAAAAATATCAAGGCAAATACCATGTAAATTTTGATTGGTGATCTGCATAGTAACTGAGGATCAAAAGATTGGTTTGAAGCAATTAATTTCTTGGGACTCAGAATTTCTCATTATAAGTAGTAGTGAGTTTTAAGTGATACTTGTCATGTCAAAAATCTGTCAAGCCAAAATATTTTTGTTGAACTGATAGCTAAGCATTTATTTATTTTGCAGAATTCAAGTAAATGATCAGATTGTGGAGGTTGATGGCATAAGTCTAGTGGGAGTTACTCAATTCTTTGCAGCCACTGTATTAAAAAACACCAAAGGCACGGTAAGGTATGTATGTTTTCTATGAAATAATACTTTCTTTTTGTCATTTTTCATTAACAGAGAATACAGAACCATATAAAGATGTTGTTGAAGGGAACAGTACGGCAAACTAATTTTTTAAACATATCTTGAGCTTTTTGCTGCAAGGTAATTTGTTTTTCTTCTGTAGGTTTCTGATTGGAAGAGAGAAGCCAGGGACTCAGAGTGAAGTAGCCCGCCTCATTAGTGAGACCTTAGAGCAAGAGAGATGTCTGTTTGAGCAGCACTATGTTCATGATGATACAGAGCAGGTAAACCATCATACGTATTTACATATTTTTAAAAGTACCTGATTACCACTACATGCAACAACTTCTGCAAATGGTATAAATGTTTTTTGAATCAAATTGAAGCACAAAAAGAATAGAATAGGCAACTTGTTAAAAACAGAAAATACAAACGTCATACATTACTATTATCAAGGCACATGATTATCACTACTTGCTATACTTCCAATTTATCAATAATCCAAAAGATATTTTTAAGTATCAGCTGTGTGTGATTGTTTTGTGCATGGCTTGCATAGCTCTCTTTTGTGGAACTTTGATTAAAGTGTTTGCAAGTCATCTTTAAAATTTATCGTGGGTATAAGAAACTAGAAAGGAATAGTAACTAGTTGAGAAAAGTTTTGCAGCTGTTTGGATGCCTTGATGCTGCTTTGTTGTGGCTGCTACCATAATGCAAAGTGTGTGTGTTATAGAATGTCATGATTTTCCCATTTTGTCAGGATGATGACTATGATGATGATGACGATACATATGAGTCACATTTACATGGAAAATCTGTAGAAGTTTTTGATCTACCTGACAATGAAGATATCAGTTTACCACTGGACATGGATTCAGCACAATCTCTTCTTAAATTTAAAGAGGTGTGGTAGCAGTTTCTTAAATATTCTTTGTGATGCACTGAGGAGCATCTGAACCTTGTAAGATTTGGATATAGTCTCCTTCATGTCCCCCTGATTGTGGTTTTGGGTTCATTTTCCCAACATCACCAATAAATCTCTGTAAATGTCCCTTGAAGTGTAGATATCCTGTAAGTTTCTGATCCTTACTTCTCTATACATATTTATATTAAATGATCCTTTGATTTAAATTAAATTTTAAAAAAGCCCTTGGAAACAGGCATTAGAACCCGACGCCACCTCCCTCCTTGTTGTGATGTCTGAACATTGCATTAAATAGGTATGATGCTTCTCTTCGTTCTTCTTTGGACCATTGGACTTTGCATTTATTTGCTTCATAGTAGAATGGCTTTAGCTGCAGGGAGGGAGCATGGGGGGTCAAGTATGCCCATTCTGAATGATCTCAAGTGTTGTGGTTAGGTATTCTTCAGGAAGACAAGAAATACAGATCTAGTCTCTTGTACTAGTCCCTGAGGTCTTCTGGGAAATCTCTGCATACATACAAGCGCTTGATTCTGTAGATAGGCATGTTTTTGGCTTGGAGGTTTTTTTCAGGTGATCCCATCTGGGTTTTTTTATGCTGTGTTCTTTGGAAGTAATGAATTTTTAAACCAAATGGGATTCACGCTCTGGAATGCCCTAACTTAACATAATTGGAAAATTGGGTTCCCTTTTCTCAAGGTTTTTATAAAGGAGCATATTTTCTTTATTCAGGTCTGTGGAATTTAGTCAGGGATTTAAGTGGTGCACTCTTTGGCATTTAGGGGTCTGGGCTGCTTTGGTAGATTTAAGCCCCTTTCACTCTGGAGGAGAAAAATATACCACAAAGAACCTGTTTCATCAGATGATATTTGTGCATATATCAGCTTATTTTCGTAAAGGATCACTATTCTACACACCTGCTTAAGTTTACTGTCTTGATAACATTGATGATGTCATTGAGGAAGTTGGAATTTCAGGCTATTGATCACAAGAGAACATTTACAGTTTTTCTAGGTTAGGAAGCATAGCAGCAGGCTACGGCATCTTAAGTGCTATTGTTTACTTGGGATACAATTAAACTCTCAGCTAGAATCATTACTATGCTGTTATTAACATAATCCAAATAAAGGGTAGTCATGGATTCATTTGTTTTAATGTATGTTTGGTGCACTGTGCCTTGCCAAAAAAAAAATCCCCCCAGGGTTACAGATGGAAAGTAAGATACAAGAAATAACTAATAGTTGTCAAAAAAATGTGCTTTTGTACTCATATGCTGTTTTCTTAAGACATGTTAACGATAATCTTTACATTTGGCTTAGATGTAGTCTTTATCCATTTCTAATAATCATAAGAAGATTTGTGGTGTAAAGCACAAGGCTTAATTTTAAAACAGAGCCAGCATGTTTATTTGCTGATAAGTAAAAATACTAGTATGGTTAAATTTTTACTTGATTCTGTGTGCCAGTTGTCATTATAAGTGCATTGCTGCCTTTTCATTCTCCTGGCACATTGAAACATTATTTTAACCTTCTCACTTTTCTTAACATACAGACAACAATGTGGGATTTTTAACTGTAGGTGGTCATGTGTTGATTTTTGTAGCAAACAGAATATTGTGGAACTTTTTTGATTTTAATTTGAGTTCAGCTTTTTTTTTTTTTAATAAAACCTCATGATCACTTCTCCTGTAATTGAGAAGTAATTAAGTTGACTTTATACTAGTATAAAAATGGTTTGAGGAAGAAGGGAATCATGGACAAATACTTAAGACTAGCATTTCAAGTGTCATTTTGTGTATGCTCATACAATTTTTTGTTTGTTTCAGCTACAATTAAAACATGCAGTAACAATAGCTGAAGTGAATCAGCTGAAGGAGAAAGTAAGTTTTCAAAGGATCTTATTATTTGGTGGTTTTTGTTTTTATTTATTTCTGTCTACAAATTTTACCAAGAACAGGCTGAATGCAGAAGGCAGCAATCAGTTTAGGCCTCAGGCTCTATGTATTCTGTGTTATGCTAGACAGGCATTTCTAAGCTCAAGAGCTGTGCTCAAATTAAAACCACCACCCACCCCACCCCCAAAAAAAACACAAAACCAACAAAACCCCACAAACCAAAGAAAAAAACCAAAAATCTCCCCTGTGCTATTATAAAATGAATGCTTCAGTATTACTCCTTACAGTAGAACTGAATATAGTGGAGTACTGGATGAAACAAGCTCCCAAGCAATATGAGAATATTCAGTGGATAGAACTTGCGTTATTTGAGTGTGTATGTATATATGTGTGTGTATGTATGTATATATGTATTTGGCACTTACAGACAATGGTTTGTGGCTGACTTTCTGTTACCAGAAAGTTATTTCTGTTACCTTGTTTCCCTTCTTTCCCTCCTCAAATTTCTGACCTGCTCTGGGGAGAGAGTTTTTTTCCAGCTTTTTTTTCTGGTGAGGATTGGTTCAGCACTTCCGCTTTCTCTGGGAAGGGGATTCTTGTTCTTTTTGTTGCTTTTTCCACTGATGGAGATCTGTGCATGGCCTTTTTCTGGAAATATTTGTTGTAGGTGAGCAGCTTCTTTTATTCCATTGCCCTCCTGTGTTGCCTTGCCAAGAAATGTGTACCCTAGGACAAGTTGCAGTGCGTTGGCAGGTAGCAAGTGATGAGGGGATAGTGCTTCACACTGCAGTAATTTTGAATAACAGTATCTATTGGGGTTTTTCTTGCACTCTGCAGATGTTCAGAGCTCCAAGCGTAGGGAGGCAAGGCAGCCAAAATTTCCTTGTGTTCTTATGATAGTTTTGATTTTGAATTCTGACAATGCTTCTCCTCCTTACAGTATTCTTAAAATTTGGCCCAACTGAATTGCTAAAAAGCTGTTAAAAATGTTGGTGTTAGTACAACTTACTGCCACATTTTTAATTCAAGAAATTCTTAGTCCTTTCAACATCTCTATTCCATCAGCAGGTGATCTTAACTGGCTTCAAAAGCAGTGGTTTCCTCAGTGTAAATAGTGTTCCCAAAGAAGGAGGCATGGGCAAACTAAGTGGCATCCTGCCTGCTCACTCCTCCAAGGCCTGGAGAACTTCACATGTTAACATTCCCTTTTATAACGTGGCTGCTGTCAAGCTGAAGAGGTCCCATCCCTTTCCTTTGTTGAGGAAATGTTTGGTGTTTTTATACATGCGCCCCAGGAAAGCAAACCATGGGTATATCATAATTTGTTAGGAAGACCAATGTCTTATGAAGTACCAGGGAAGATCAACTGGTCTCACTAGCTTTATTCAAAAAGCTGTTGGTAACAAAGTAGTAGAATAGGGAGCTTGTCCTGTACAGATTAAGATTCTGTATCTCCAGTTGTTTTTGAAGTTAATCAAAATAGGACTCTCCAGAGGTACTGAGAGATGGTGAGATCTTAAACAAGTCAACGTATGCTAACAATAAAGGTCTTATTCATTTTATCTCTTTAAAAAGAAGGAATACTAATGAAGAAGTAGTAAAAGACTTCTGAGTTTGAGTTCTAAACTTACTTCGATTAGCAAGGGTTGGAAGAGTTGATATGACTTCTTTAAAAGTTCAGTGTCTTGTTTTAATATTGCTGATAAGTATTCAATTGTCCTCTACTGAAACATGTATAAACAACTGGTTTTTATTTTTTAATTTAGATTAATTCCTTAAGTTAAAATTCCTTTTCAGTTAAAAATTGTTGAAGGAGAAAAAAATGAATGGAAACTGAATAGAGCCCAACTTCAGCAAAATTTAGACGAAAGCAAAGAGAAAATTAAAAAGTTAGAGACCTACTGGTTAGAAGCACAGAGTTTATGCAAAACAGTAAATGAACGTCTTAAAGAAACTCAAGAACAGTGTGATGCCCTTGAAAAGAAATACAACAAGGCCAAGAAATTGCTTAAAGATTACCAACAAAAGTAAGTACCCCAAAATGTGCGTTATGGGGAAAACTGACAATACCTCAGGTTGGGATTTGCTTAACACACTTTCCTTTTATTTGTTAGAGTTTAGGGATGCAGTGGGCTATACATGCTGAATTCTTCCATACCTTAAGTCACCAACTTCTGGAAAGGTTCTCCAAAAATTTTGCTGCTGCTTTTGATTCTAAGCTTAGGAAAAATTATTTAATATTTCAATAACAAAATTTTAAAACATCTTAGTTGATAAACTGTAATTTGTCTATACTTTTGGAAGGACTACTTGAAATTTGGCATGAGGTATTTGGCAATACCTTTTGCTGTTTGTGAAAAACCCTCTGCGTTTGACCAACTTAAATGTTCCAGATGGGGTAGTCATCAAAGGATATATAATAAAAGCTAGATGCTGTAATTCAGTCTGAGTTACAAGTTTATATCTTGTAGGGTGAGTAAAAGGAATTCTGAGAAAAATTAAGAGTTTGGGATATGTCTCTAGCCCATCAAAATAGCAACATGAGAACACTATCTTTGATCTGTTAACAGGCTTGAGTTTTTTAGTAGAGGTAATATTGCTTATTAGATACACTGGTATAAGACTTGAACACTGTTGTCATGCAGTTGTGTTTATTTGTTATACCTTCTTTCCTCTTAGCTAAACAAGAGCTAATTGCAAAATACATGTAGAAGTGTCTTGATAATATACAACACAACTGTTGCTTTTGATAGTTACTGTAAGCATATAATTCTCTTGTCCCCAGTTTGTCCACTTGCTACTTATTTTTAGCAGTTTGCATGATCTTTTGCTCTGTGGTCCACATCCAGAAATGTTACTTTTTTCACAGTGCATTTTTGTGCTGTTTGGTGAGCTTTTTAAAGGTCTCTTTCCCCTCTCCTCCCAAGCTTATCCACATGGAAGTTGAAAAGTACATTAAGATGACTGCTAACATACTAGTTTCCATTTCCTCATGGTTTAGCAAATTCTCATTACTTCTTTGACTGCCCTGAAGCTTTTGCATTTTGTGTAGATGTTCTACACTTATTTTCTGGTTTTGTATGCTATTCCATCTGACTTGCAGGAAAAAGCAGCTTTTTTGTTTGTTTCCTTCTTGTAATTATTGTTTCTTTTTGTAAAACCCAGCCATTGCAATTTCTGTAGGATAAACCAAGTAGAAACTTGAAAAGCAATTTATTTTCCTACAAAGTATTTTACCATAGCTTTTGGAAGGAAAATACTGTGTGCGTATATCTTTGTGGAAGAGAGTAAGGTGTAATGATTGGAGTTGTGCACATATTTCACACTTTAAATGTATATGTAACTTGCCACTTTTAAAGGTAGAGAGATAGTTGTAACTTTGTAGAAGTGTCATATGTATTATGACAATATGAATTATAGTGTCATATGTATTTTCTTTTGAAGATACTAGGAGCATAAAAATACGTAGGTCATTTTGCAACATTGCAAGATCAATGAATCGGTTATACGTTACAGGCTGATTTTTTTTCAACATTTACTAACAGAATGCATTTTAGTAAATGCAACTGTGCATATTTCTATTTTATGTATTTTTGTTAATTTCTGTATATCACTGTCTCATATGTATTTATATATTTCTTTCACCAGAGAAATAGAATTCATGAAAAAAGAGGAGGATCATTCAAAGCTACTTGAAGAGAGAGACCAGAAATATGCAGAACAGCTGAAAATATGTCAGGAAAAAGTAAAGCACTATTATATTTTGAAATAAACTTTTGCATTCTTGGAGAGTTGTATCTCACTTCTGAATTTTAATTCTTGCAGATTTCAGAGCTTGAAAGTAAATTAAAAGTATATGAGAGAATGCCATATATGTTTGGAGGTGGCAGTTTACTGGAAGATGACTGTCAAAGTCCAAGCCAATATAATGAACAGTCAAAGATAAGAGAAGAAAATGAAAAAGAAACCGAATCAATAGAAGAAAGACTAAATTCTTCAGATATGTTAATTTCTGGTAAGTAGGTTGTAGGATCTTTGATTTGCATTTAACAAAAATTAGGGGGAGTTATATGTGTAGTGGTTTTTTGTTGTTAAAAGAAGTTAAGTGTTTGCTATTTCCTACTAACTAGATGAATGTTTGACTTGAGCCAGTGTGGATGTTTTTGTTTAGGGCCCCCAGTATTTTCCATATTGTGGTAAAGTATTTCTTAGTTGCTGTGGGAAAGAGGAGATAGATCCGTCTTCACTGTTCCTCACATTCTCTATTAGTGAAACTGATAACGTTAGTGGGACTAAAACACTGAGATATGTCAGTTAAAATCCCATTGATTTTAAGCTATGATTTACATCAAAACTAACTATGATTTTTTTGTTTGTCTTGTATTTTTTTGCCCAGAATGTTGTAAAATATTAGATGGTGGATCAAATGAGAAGCATCTTTTAAAAAGATTTGGTAGATGCTTGGGTACTTTGTAAGGAGTTTCGGTCTGAAAGAAAAAGGATAGGAAAGTATATTTTGGACACAAATTGTCATCTATTTGAGAATAAAATTCAGTTTTCAAGCCGTAATACAATTATATCCTGAGGATTTTATTTTTTTTCTTAATTGAAGAAATGGGTTAGAAATATATTTCAAATTAATTAGAAATTGCTATCACAATATGTTGAATATTGTAGTATTATATAAAACAGTATTTTCATAGTAATGATTAACAGGTGAAATAATTCTGAATTAACTTCTGGATATTTTTCTGGGCAGTGGGTTGGAGAATTCGCCTACCAGTTTGTTGTTTGTTTTTAAAAGAAGTACATATTTGTTGCAGATTTTGATGCTTTTGGGGATACTCCCAGATTAGACACCAGTGCGCACAAAGCAAAAGCTCAGCTTGCTTTGAAAGTAAAACGCCAGCCACCTTCTCGATCAAAGCTGAAAGAATCTCTTGGGGCTGGACCACAGACTGCAAATCTTCAGGTACCCATATTCGTAGATAATTATGCATTCAGGAGCCTGAATGTATGTTCAGTCTTATCTGTATTTGCAATTTAAGTGTTGTCCATGCTTCATTCAGACTCTGCCAAAGCATTATATTTTTATGCTGTATCAAGTGATAAACCTTGTTTGTGTTCATCCCACATGTGTGATCTCTGACATGTTCTTTGTGGCACAGTTAATTTGAAGTTAGCAAAGAAGTATGCAAATTTGTTGTATACTACTTACTGAAAGATTTTTATATAGTGACAGTGGTATGTTGTGAAATATGCTAAGCTATCTTATAATTCCTTCATTTGGAAGAAGTTAGTTACCAAATCTCTTCAAAAACTAAACACTTCTGAAATGCTTCATTATTCCATAAATAATCATTTAAGTCCACAAATAGTATACCAGTAAAATGTTCTAGCACGTTTCTGGAAAACGGTTGAAGAATTGAGGTGTATGTAGCTGGTATATGAGAGAGCCTATCATAGAGGAAGAAGATTAAACTACTTCAGTTAGACTGAAAAGGGGTTGCATTGAATTGGAATAGCCAAGATGTACCAGAACATTTTGGACTTGACTACAGAAAGATGATTGGGGATGTGCAGAAAGATCTGTATAGAGATGGATCAAGGAAAGCCTATAAAATCAGCTTCATGTAGATTCATTTAGATGGTATCTACAAGTGATTAAGTTAAAATTTTCTGAACTGAGGAAGTTTGTAAGTAGCATAGCATATCCTTACATCCTGGTAAAAGGTCAGCTAGTAAATGATTATATGTCGTGCTTATCATAAAATAACTTTTGAATTTGTTGAAGGATGAGGATTCAGAAGATACTGTTCTCAACAGAGAACTTTCCACTGTGTACCTAACCAAGACCATAGAAACAAGTGAAAAATTAACTCTCCTGTGCCTGGATGACATAGATCGAAAGAGTGAAAAGCCTGAACAAACAGAAAGCACAGAAAGTCCTCTAGAGTCAAGTCCTTCTGCTTCCACGCACTCTTCTCCAGTACACAAACCAAACAACGAAAATAGCACAACCACCACTCATTCACCTCCTCCTGAAGACATGGCTCCAAATTCTCCTCAAGGGTATGCCAAGAATGTTAAGCAAAGAGAAGCAAAAGGGAAAGGGAA
>NW_009636691.1:6869-33611 GCF_000690535.1 Cariama cristata | reverse complement strand
CAAGGGTAAGACTTAAAGGGTTTTTATTATTTTAATCCTTTGGGGTTAAAGTATTAGAGATATTAGATATAAATTAATATTGAACAATAAACTACTTTGAGGGAAAATGAATTGACTACAAAACTACCCGTTCTAAATCCACTTGTTGACACTTAAGGAAAGTTGGAAGTTAGTATAAAAGTATGCAAGTTCGTTGTATTCTATTTTTCCTTGCTGAAAGATTTTGATACAACAGTAGTGTGTTCTGAAATACACTTATCTATCTCTTAATTCCTTCATCTGCAACAAATTATTTACTAAATTTCTACAAAAACTCAACATTTCTAAAATGACTTATAGCACCAAGAATCTAAAAGGTGCCTGTAGAATAAATGCTATTTCAATTAAACAGTTACAGAAAGGAATAGGTCTAAGTCAGTTTGGTAAAACCTCAAACCTATAAATCTAGAGAGTCTAAATGATTTCCTTGACTATAAGCTAGAGAGGAGCTAAGTCATTGTGGATAATCAGTAAAAAAAAAAAAAAAAAAAAACCACCACATTTCTGCAAAATACTAGTCTCATAAGTGGCAATGTATCAGAAAGTAAGTTTGACTAATTTCCCGATTCCCAGAAAAATTAATTGTTGGCTCTGTGCTTCCAGACATTATCCAGGTGTTTAAACAAGGTACAGATTCTGAATGTTATGGGAATTACTGCATTATTTATCTTGCCCTCTTAGGATATTTCTCACTAGGAAAAGGTTAAAAGTATTATAATCAGCTAGCCACTACTAATCATTATTCGATAGAAATATTTGGCTCATTTTCTTATGAATAGTTGAAAAAGATTAGATAAAATATTTTAAAGGCTTCATATTTCCTTTAGTCAACTAGCACAATATATTAAGGCAGATTATACCTGCCGTCTTTTCTATACAGCTTAGACAAAACCTTTCATTTAATACCCTGCAAACAGGATTTGTTTTATACTCTCCTTATTCTATGTGTTTCTATAAAGTCTTAAACAAAAATAGTCTCTACCCCAGCTTCTGTTTGTTTTGTTTGTTTTTTCAAAAAGAAAAGCTTATCAAAACAAGTACCTAAGATATAAGTGATTTTGCTTTCTTTTCTACAAATTTTTTGTTATGGCTGAAGCACTGCAAACATTTTCTTAAAACTGGCAGAGTCACTGGAGGAGCTAATTAATGCAGCAGTACATCAAAGATGAGGATTAGTATTGAAAGCTTGCTCTTTGTAGAGAAAATGACACTAAATGCTACTTTCTGCTACATTGTTGCTTTCTAACCATATTTAAATATCTACTTACTATTTCATTGAAATAATCCTTTCAATTACCTTCATATCTGTTCATGTATCAGTCTGTATTTTAACCTATTGTACTGCATTTTACAAATTACCTATTTTCTTAAAATGTTATATCTGGAGAGAGAGGTGGAAACAGATGTCAATATCAAAATTAATTCTTCTGGGTTTGTATTTAAGTTAACAGGAAAATAACCAGTTCAACTGGTAGTTATAATTTATTGGATGTTACATGTTTAGAAAGAGTGGTTAACTAATTAGATGAAGTTCTGATGTTGATCAGAACTGATCAGATATGCCCCCCCAAAAAAATAAAGGGAGGAAAACCCCCTAACTATCCTGACTATTCAGCATGTAAACTTTGAGATAACCATTATATGTTTCATGAAGAAATTATTAGCTGATGGAGTGGTGGGCTGTCCTCAGTTTTGTGTAGGAAACATTATTTTTGTCTTTTATGATCCTTGAAGACATCTGTGTACATTGCTTCGTGTCAGGAGTTCTCTTGAAAGCAGAGCTTAAACCTATTTTGCCTTATAAAAAGCAGGCTGCATCTCTTTCATAGGCAGCTTAGTTATGAAACTCCTGATTTGCAATATGAAACACATGTCAATTATTTTAAAAAAAAATAAAATAATCTAGTAGCCTGAGAATTTAAAAGGAAGTACCTTCAGGACTTGCAGTAATCTGTCACAATCCATTGGGAAGAAGTGTGATGCTTAACTTTGTCACTTAATTTCACTTAATAATTGAGCAGTTGGAATTGAACATGCTTCCTCTGGTGAAAAATTGGATCCTAGCAGGTTGTGTTCCAGTTCTGAAAATATAACGGTCTTGGAGGAGCTTCAAAGTCCCAATTGTTTCTTTAGAATAGTCACAGTTTATATACTATTTCCAAGAAACTCAGCTTGTTGGGGTCTGTCTGCCCTCCAGGTACTGGCTATCATGTTGGTTAGACACACTTTCTCAAGCGATCGGCTTGTGTATGTAGCCCATGTTCCAATTAGCTAGCCTGGATGAGCTATTGAACCAGGAAAAATGCAAAAGGAACATTTTACAATACTTCAAGCCTAATAAAGGATGTTTAAATGCTGTACTTGCTCACTGTTGCTTTAGAACTGAGTTTCTTTCATGCATCTTACACCAACTAGATAACCAGTATATTTTGAAGCTGACATTTTGCAAAAGAAAGGTACTTTTTATGAACCTATCTTAAACTATCTTTTGTTTGTAATTCATTAAAGCAAAATGCTGTGGTAAGTTTTATCTTTCTGTAGACAGTATAGAATTACTGTTTATCAAAAGCAATATTTTTGATCAGTCAGAAGCAACTGTTGTGTTGCCATTTTATAATGGTACAGCACAACCAGAATGATGGGAAGGTGCCATAAAGAATAACACGTTGACATGGCTGTTGTATTTTCAGCTAGTATCTGCATGTGTGAATCTGAATTTTAACACCGTTACTCAAATTTTAGTATCTTTTTTACTTACAAGCATCATCATAAGTACTTGAAAATTACAAGTATTTTTAGAATAACTTTTTTTTTTTTTGTGCCTCTATGAAAAGCAGAAGAAAAGAAAAATGAAGACAGGACAGTAGAAACAAATGAAGGAACATCATCAGGGAAGTCCAAAAGGAGATTTCCAGATTTTGGGTAATATTTTACTTGTATTCATTTGGAAATAAATGGTTTTGAGTGTTACTTTTGGAGAATATCATGTTCTTTAAATAAAAAAATGTTGAAGAAATCCATTAATGCTACTTCATAGCAACACCACTGGACAGAGTCTTTTTCATCTTGAATTTGTAATATTGCATTCATGTTTCTACCATGTTTTAATTTTATTTATCTGTACTTTTTTCCCTCAAATAATTTCTTGGGTTCTTCAGTTTTTATCTGAATAGAGAATTTCCCTATGAATTAAATTGCAAATATGTGCGTAGTTTTATGCCAAAATGTTGTTGCAGCCTAGACTCTAATCTTATGTCCTGCTGGTGCTACAGCCTAAAATAGACACCTGTCTTGCCTTAATTCCTTCTAAAGTAGAGGTGTCGTTATGTAGAGTTTGGCTACAGTAACTGCTTGCTGAACTGTTCCTTGGATGTGGGCAGCAGGATGAGTGGATTTCTGAATTCCACTTAGAAGATGAGGTTGTGAACAGGGGTAAAACAAAAGTGCAAACGGTGTATTATCTGGAAATGCAGTATGGTGACAGAAGTCCGGGGATTTGAGAAACGAGTTGCAACATTTTGCAATAAGCCTTGCTCTTTTGGAGCCAGATATAGAGCTCGTTGAAGTCAGCTAATATCGAAGACTCAGACTGGTACTGCAACAAATAAATCATAATATGTAACATAAAAATGATAACCTGTTTCACACACAGAAAATGTAGCTAGTGACTAGTTCAAGTCACTCTGCATTGCATATGAACATTTATATAGCAATAAAACTGTATTCTTGGTTGTATCCACTATACGCTAAGTTTCTTTGGGTATTTTCTGTGTTTATTTTGATTATGTGTGGTCTTTGAAAATTACTTTCATAATTCTTTCATGGTTCTTAAATAAAATATGAATGACAGTACTTTTTTAATTGCATACATAATGTGCAAAATCATGATCTGTGTAACAAAATAAATGTGACTTTTTGTAACTGTTGAAATCAATGTAAAAACTAGCTTGCTGATAAAAAAAAAACTTCCACCATGTGGAACATTTTCATAAACACTTTATGAAAATAGTGGTTTTTTTAATTTCAGTGGATTACGGAAATCTGGGGGCAAGGGCAAGAAACAAGAAAAAGAAAATCTGAGAGGTTCTCTGGATAGCAGGTAGTTGTTTTGTTTGTTGAAGGCATACATGCTGCATTCCTAAAATTTTTAACCTAAGAAATTCTTTAAAACAATCATTACTGTTTGACCTTAAAGTACATTCAAGTATAACAGTGGCAAAATTCTGAGAAGATTAATACAATGATGTGGAGGTGAGCTTCTAACCTCATGAAATAAGACAAATACATAGAATAGTATAGAGGAAAGAGTACAGCAGGGTTAAGTTTTAAAGTGGCTCATAAGATTAGCATGTTGTACCCTATCTTAAATATAAAAACTGTATTTTGCTTAGGAAGATGAATGTTGAGTAAATTAAACTAGCAAATTATTTGAAATTGTTAAATTGTTCTGTGAAATACTGCAAAATCTCGTAAATTTATGTTGTTCAATAAGTCAAATTTTATTTTACATGGATATTTAAAGGCAAGTGTCAGTTTTCATTTCAAATATCAATCGTGCTGTGAAATGGGTAAAAATGAGTGGTGCGTGTTTTGAGGGCATGGTGGGGTTTTTTTGGTGGTGGTGTTTAAAGACAATTTACTTATTTCAGAGGTTCCCGTGAACTGTTGGATGACTCTGGCAACAATCTGTCTGCATCAGATTCAGATTCCCCTGTTCCCTCTTGCATGCCTTTTTCTTGGTTTGGAGACAGCCACAAAGAGCCTCAGATTTCTAGTAGCAGCCTGCACGTTACTCAGAGCGGGCAGGACAGTTGTGAACATGGTCAAGAGAAGAACAGAAGCAAGGTAAAGATGACTAATTTGTGCTTTGAATATTTAAGCATTGCATCTGGATAAAGTAAAAACATCAGTGTTTAGTGTGTGGAAGCTTGATGACTTAGTCTTTGACCACATCACCTCTTACAAACATTGCTGCAGAAGTTTGAAACTTTACAGCCCTCAAAAGCAGAAACTATGTGAGTGTTCCCATTCCCTCCTGTTCAATTGAAGCATCAGTGGAGGCTATTCAGGTTGAAGTAGCATCTAAGGAACAATCACAGGGTATGTTTTTTCACTGGTTTATAACGCTAAAAGTAACGCTAGCTTTAGGACAGCATAGTTTTAAAAACCAATCTGTTTACCTGTCTAGTACAGTCTAATACTTGGAGGAAGTGTACATAAATAGAGGTCAGTTTCCCAGGCAGTTGCCCAACCAGTTCTTACTGTAATGGTACCTAGGGGTGAAGTACCAGAAAGGTGGATGAAGATAGCATCCTGGGTTTCATTAATGAATCTAGGTAGTTGTTAATTCTCTTCTAGGAAACTGCTTCTGAGTAACTGATAATGTTCTAATAATGTAAAGCCTTTTAACCAGGTCATAAGAGTGAGGCTGCACAGTTCAATCTATAACCATAAAGTTACCATCTTTACAGTTTAAACTACTTGAAAGAAATGACTGTAAAAAGTAAGATTTAATGTGTGCACTGTCTAAACATTTTGTTAAAACCTATTTCAATGTAAGACTAATAGTCTTATTAACTTACCTTCATTCTTGTTTCCTTTGTATTTTGTCAGATTCAAAATTGTAGCTATTTGAGTAACCTCATAAGCCAGGTTTATTCTTGACTTTCACAATTTTTCTTCACTCTGATTGTCTAAAATACCCTTTCACTTTTCATTTTTCTCTACCTTATTAGAGAGAAATGAGTTACAAATCTAGAAGAGAAACTTGCCAAGTTGTAGTCCGTGAGGTCATTGATATTTTGCATGGATGGCAGATAACAAGTTGGCTTTCCCTGTTTCCAGATGTTGATTGCACTAAAATGCTGTTATAATACTTTTTTTTTTTTTAAGTTACTTTCTGTTCTCTTAGTGTGAATTTACGGTCCCTGTGACAGGAGTAAGCTATCTGCATACATGGTTTGTAAAAAACACAGGAAGTGGTTTTAGAACCACACAATACCTTACTATAACACAAGAATTTAGGAAGAGTAGGAACTTTTTAATTTCTGAAGTACACCACCACTTTACAGGAGACTGTCCAGCATGTCTCAGTCTGTTGTATTTACAGCTCCTGCATTGTTTGCTCCTGTTGAAGCATGCAGTGGCCAAAGATGTTTCTGTAAATAACCCAAGGATCTTGGGACTGCAAGATACATATTGAAGGGGATATGCATACACTTTGGTACCATTTTTTATTAAATAGGAGTGCGTGGTTGATCTCTTAATAGGCTGTAGCAAAGCTATCAAGAGATGTTTTCGGTATAGATAAACAGTCAGTGATTTAGCTTTTAAAGACATTGGTTCAGAAGAACCCATTCATTCCCTCTTCATTCCTCCTTTCTGTCTGATTCAAATAATTTGTCAGAGCACAGTAAAAGTCCCACTGCTGCATTTCTACTATAAGCACCCATAATGTGCTTGAGCACCCCTTAATGTATTTATATAGATGGTTTTTTTGGCAATCAAAAAGGTACAGATCTTACCAGATTGTGTACTCTCTTCCTTTCCACGTTGCCCTGAAATAATTGCCTTTTCTTCCCATCGTTGTACACTTTATCCAAGTTGATTATTACTTTAACCTTCCAGCTGTTTTATTGGCTACTGTTTTATTTTTTGTTTCCTTCTCATGCTCCAGTATGTAATTGCTGCGCTTTTCTTTTTCATAGTGCCAGTTGCAAACCAGCAGCTGGAAGAATATACAAGTCTTCAGCTATATTCGTGCTTTGTAAAATGTTAGAAAGCTGTCCCTGTTAAAGAGCAGATTCTAATACATTAATTCGTCCTAAAATCATACTCAGCCTCTCTGAAGTCAGGCTGGTTTTACTTTGCAACGTTTGGGATCTTCTATAAAGATGGTAATGTGACAGTTGCTACTGCTTGGAGTGACTAATCTTTGTAGATCTTAACCTGCAGTTGATCATTAAGTTTGCGGTACAATACCAAGGCTTTGGCTGGTAAACCTCACTGTGAAAAGGCATTAAAACTGAGAAAGAAATGTGCTTGACCATTCAGCAGGGAGTATTGTTACTAAAGCAACAGAGCAGCAGGGACAAAATCATCTTCCCAGAATTTAAGGAAAGAATAATCCTTTTTTGTTGATGTTAACTCCATAATACATTGCTTTTATGTCTGTAGTATCCCATATGATCAGGTGAAAGAATTTCTTAAAGAGCAGGTAGAAGTAGAAACCCAAAAATCAGAACTTTGTCATGTAAAAATCTCTAACTGTTGTACTGAGTCTTTTGCATTGTGTATAATTTCTGTAGTTGTTCTAATATTGATGGTATAAGAAATGTAATTATATTTTAAGTGTTTTCTGTTTCTGCAAAATTTGCCTCTTAAAATTACTGCACCTAGAAGGATTTTGTTTTCTTAAAATGATACTGAAGTTAGTCTTAAACTTACAATTTGGCAAAGCAGTGAATCAACTTCTTGTTGCTTGTGAAAACTAGAAACACAAGAACTAAAATCCTGTGATCTGAATGTTTGCAGACTGTTTAGTCTTATGAGATTTCTAAATTACACAGTTCTTAAATTAGTCCTTTACATAATCTGTCCCTTGATTTAGTCCCATTCTCTGGTACAATGCAAACACATACCTATTGTTCATATTCATTATTTTTCCAGAGCATTATTTAGCTTCTGTAAACTTGCATGCAGTGTGTCATTTTTGTGGCAAGGAAGAACACTGTAGTTTAAACTATTTATATCTTAGTACCTTAAATCTTAGGAAGCGTACCTATAAAACAACTTCTATCCAAATTCTGTGCTCTTCAAGAGTCAAAAATATTTGCAACTGGCTCTAAATCCTTAAAAGGAAATTACTGCTTCTTTAAAGCGAATAAGAGCAGGAGGAGGAGAAAACGTTACAACTGGTGCTGAGATGCTTTACTTTTGGCCATGTTTTCGTCATGTTTTTTCTAAGGTCTTACTAAATATTTTGCTCAAATATCATCCTGTCTTTTTTTTTTAATACAATTTTGTTTCTGAATTGTTTTTGATTGATCTGCAAAGGTAGGAAGAGTAAACTGAGAGTGGCTGAAAGAAAACCTCCTAAATAGATTTTCATTTGCATTGAAATTAATTTGAGAATAGGCTGATGGACAAAGTATTCTGTTGTTGTTTCTGGTAATGCTTTTTACATCTAAAAGACTGAAGAAGTCTCTAAAATATAATGTAATTAATAAAATAATCTAAATGGTAAATAGAACACCTTTTTTTTTTTTTCAGTCATGCATTACCACACTTCATGAAAAGGTAGTAGGAAAACTGAAGTTGTGGTTTGGGATTTTTTGTTTGTAGGGTTGTGGTGGTGGTGGTGTTTTTCTTGTTGTTTTTTGGTTTTCTTTACTTTCTTTTTTAAGACTGGAAATGCATATCAGTGATTTAGGGTAAAAGGGAGTGCAAAGATGAAGTATCTGCCCTGAAAATTAAAATAGAAAAATCTAGAAAATTTAAGTTCAGGTTAAACTGAAATCAGAACACAAATACAAAAGTGTTGAGTGAAGACAACTGCAAAAACATAGTTCTCTTATAGGAACGTAAGTTACTGAAAAAGAAAGTCTTTAACATCAGCTTAATTTAGGACCTCAGATTATTTATGCATATAGGGATGTGGTATGGCATCTGTACAAAGTGTAGTTAATTTATTAGAGACTTAGAGAAAATTAGAGAAAATAATGGTAAATACTTACTGTTTGTAGACAACAAAGAATAGTGCTGAGAAATACATTTTAAAGGCAAAAGTAGGAAGCATGCTTTTGGCAGAATTATTTTTCACTCGCTAAAGAAAAATAACATAGAGGTCAGGATCTGAGTTGGAAATAGAGGTAATCAAATTCAAAAATATTATGGGAAACACATACATTAGTATTCTTTAGAATAGTTTTCTTAACAAACCTGCTGTGAAGTTTTGAGGTGTAGCATCTGTGTTTTTCATAGTCTTCAGCTTAAGTCACAGGCTGCTCAGGTAACCTGCCTGAGGTTGTACGAGTACTGGTGGCTGGATAAGTTTGAACTTAGATCCTGCTGCTTATAGATGCTAAGGCAGGCGTATAGATCCAAAAGCTTCCTTTAAACACAGACTAAGTGTAATAACTTAATGTAAACAGTAAATGCTATGAAGATTTTATGTTCTTTCAATATGATAGTTCTTACATTAGTCATATTTCTAACCTGAATTTTACTTTATTACTTATTTTAAAAATACTTACTTTAGTACTTTATTAATTTATTAAATAAATACATTTGTCAAAATCTTTTATTTCAGAAGAATTTTCTATTTTGAAAATAATTAATTCAGGCTGTTGAACTGCATAATTACTGTACAGTTACAGTGTTAAACCATTTTTTGTAAAGAAATCTGACTAATTGTTTAACTTCTAAAATGTTCAGCTTTGTTATGGTGTTTTTACACTATTTGGTACTTAAATGGCTTGATACAGTCCATTTATTATAAAAAATTATTGTAAAGATGTTTTACATCTATGTGGTATTTTTCCTATCAAGGTAATTTTCAGATTACATGATTCTGTGTCTCAAATGCCGCCACCTCAAAATTGAATCATAGAGTAGTTTGGGTTGGAAGGGAGCTTTAAAGGTCATGTAGTCCAACCCCCCTGCAATGAGCAGGGACACCTTCAACTCGACCAGGTTGCTCAGGGCCCCGTCCAAGCAGACTTTGAATGTTTCCAAGGCTGGGGCGTCTACCACGTCTCTGGGCAACCTATTCCAGTGCTTCACCATCCTCATCGAAGCTGTTAAAATGAACAGCGATACAATACAGTATTTTAAATCAGAATTTAAAGTTTGGGGAAAGCTTGTCCTTAGGCAAGCTCTGTGTTCTCTATTTATGAACTAATTTAGACCCTCATCTGCAAGCTGATGAAAGCTCCTTGCTATTGCAATTCTCAATGTATATCAGGCAATGATAGCCTATTTGTTTCACTGCCAACTACGGTGGTTTGATAGTGGGCAACTGTGAAGTCTAAACCGAGTTCATGTTTTCAGAAACTTTGTAAGATATGGGGACACTTCTGTGTCATGGGGATCTTAATGACCATAAACAATTAGGACTGGTTTTTATCTCGCCAATGGAACAGCACCTTCTGAAGCAGGTTCATAGTGCTTGTATAGGTTTCAGTTGACTACAAACTTGCCGTGAATAATTCCACCAAATGAATCTTAAATTGCTTCTCCCTGAGTGTGGTATGCCTGCTGAAAAAGTAACCGCATGTATTTCCTTGTGTACTTTAACACCATTTCAGGTTATGACCGATTCTCCACACAAGGTGCTCTTATTGGGAATTTTGCTTTAAATTTGTTATTGTGTTTTTGAATTCAGAAGTTTAACAAAACCAAGTCAGATGCTTGATGTAGTGGGTGCATTTCATATGTGATCTGAAGGTAACTGAGTCATGGTAATTTTTTTTAACCAAAAATCAGAATTACTAGAATGTCACCTTATGACCTGCTTTTCCAAGGAGTGAGTTAATAAAACGTTATTTCCACTTGTTTGCAGAGTAGAATTGTCATAGATGATACATACCATAGCAAGCCAAGTTGTGAACTTTCAGGGTTAGTGACAGAACCAAATCTGTCAGGTCGTTCACACACTTTAACCTTCTCTGCAAATGAGGTGAGTTTCAAAGTGTGTATATGTGTCTTGTTGATGTTGTTCACACTACAGCATGTTTAATAGAAACAGATTTGTGTAATGTGAAACTAGATGGCTCTTTCCATATTTGAATGTTGAAGAACACTGTAAAGAACCGTAAGCTGTTACTGAACTAAGGACACAGACTAGTAGGTGCTATATCAGCCTTTGTGTTCTGGTCCTAGTTATATCATAAAAATTGGAATGAACGCTCTCTGATCAAATTGCAGTTTTTAATTTTAAATGTAACACCTTTCTGTTCCACTAATTTAAAGCAACTTCCTAGGTGAATGAAAACTGCAGTATTTTTGACCTTGCCTTCGCATCTGTGCAGGTTTGTTTTACCATAAAATTTCATCTAAATAAAAACAAACAAAAAAAAGGGGGGAGGGGAAAGGCAGAATAAGGTGGTTCTGATATATAGGTAGAAACTAAATACCTGAAAGTCAGTGTTCATTCCCCTGGAGAACTAACTCCTTTGGCTAAAGCTGAAACCTAAAGTCTACACTTCAGTAACGTTCTTAGATACTGTCTCATTTGGTGTTTGACTGATGGGCATCACTATAAATGAAATCCTTTATAGACCAGAAGGAGTCGTTAAAAGCTGAACACAGTCATCTTCCAGAAATGAGTTAGAGGGCTTGCCAAACTGGTAGTGTTAATGTTTGAAGAAAAAAAATTAAATGGTGGTTCATGAATGTGAGGGTTTGTTATTAGCTATCTTAAACTAGGCTTTGGTGAAAATCTTAAAATATTCCAGTAATATGTAGAAAGTCAGAACAGTCTTATAAACAGTGTTATAAATATGGAATCACTGACATAAAAATCTGGGATATCAAAAAAATCTTATAACTAGTTTACAGGTTTCAGTAGTAGATCAATTTCTTGTAGATTTTTATCAGAGATGACAGTCATAGATCTAATGAAAACCAGGGGAACTCCATGTAGTATCTATCATTGCAAGTGCTCCCTGCAGTTTTTTGAATGGAATGGTTCATGAATGGAATATGTCTTTCTAAAACTTTCAATCAGTATGAATTATAAGATTTTAACAAAGCTAAATATCTTCTTGAATATTATTCTTTGATTAGTATTACAACTTTCAGTAAACTTCTGGTTCTAAAACTCAAACAAATGTTGTCTGTTACTAATTGTGCATGTGTAAAGTGATGATTTAGCCTTTTTTTTTGTTGTTATAGACAAGTCTGATTCTAGTGTTCTCTCTAGTTCATATGTCGCTTATGCATATGACTAATGCAAGTTGTTTGTACCTTTTCAGTAATTACATTGATTATCACAATCTGTTCTGAGGGTAATGATAAACTCTGAGATGTTTTCTCTTTTGGAAAGCAGTATGTGTGAAGAAAAATAGGTAGTTCTGTTCTTTGGGGTTTTTTTTAATTAATAGGACAATACATTGAGGTCTAGGAAAAAACAAGTAACCAATCTTAAAGCAACTTTGGATATTTCAAATCCGTAACTTAAGCCCTTCACAAGTAGAATTTCTATCTGGTGCTTGTTGTTTGGATGGGTTCATAAATATCCAGCAGGGATCATGCTAGCCAGTGTAACAACCCTTGCTTTCAGAGGAATGGGCTACTGCATGCTGCCCTACAAATCCTGCAATTGTTAGCAGACAGGAGATGGAAACACTTCTTACAAATCTAGGAGGGAGCAGCACTGAAGAGTCTGTCTCTGCTGGGCAGGTACTCACAGGCAGTTTGGGGTAGAGACTGCATGGTGAGAGTTAGGTTGTTAGCAGCCAGCTACTTACAGCAAAGGCACCTCCACTCACGGTTGGTTAGCAAGCTAGCTGGTAATCCCTCCTACCCTTCTGAAGTTTTTGATGTGTTAAATGATGTGATGGCATTGGTGTTTTCTTGGGTTTTGTATTTTTATCTTTAGAGCCTTCGGTATTTCCGTACTTTCTGAATCACCTGCATTTTTATGTGGGAGCACATGGTTTTTTCATGCATCCATACCTTATAAGTGGTTTTCGTTCTGCTTTCTGAATTTGCAGCTGATCTTTTGGGGGGGAGGGGTGACGGTGGCTGTTTTGGGGACTGTAACTCTGATATACAAACAGCTTGGGACAATCCTTCTGCCTCTGGAAGGACAGTAAACAATTGGGAAAAAAATGACGTAGAGGTGTTATTAAATGACCAGTAAGGATTACTCAAAAATCAGTGTTCTTCATCTTGTTGTTCTACACTTTTCACTTTCCTGTTCATATTCTGAAAAAATAGTTACAGATGTGCTTTTCCATTGTGTAGTAGTGAAAAATTCAGATTATACAGGATTAAATATCTTCCTGTTCAGCTTCACTTATGACGAGATGATGTTGAAGTGTTTTAACACAGATTCAGTGTTTGGTACAACTTCCTCTGGCTTTAGGGTTGTGTCTTTACCAATATGAAGCAGGAGGAATTTGTTAGCAACTGCTGATGCTGAAAACCTAGACTGGAATGAGTAGCTCAGTCTGGAGGACTCTTCCATGCTACAGGCTGTTAGCTGCTCTAATCCATGCTGCTTGGAGGAACTGGTGGAGAGAGCCCCCGAGATTCTGTCAGGGCCCTGCATTCCCCTGGCAAAATGAATGAATTTGGGCCTTTTTGTTTGACAGGAGTACACCTTCTTCCAAGTACTTATACTCTGAAATTACAGAAGCGAAGTTGTCGCATGGCCAGCACAGATTAAATACAACTAGTGAGTTCCAACTGGAATAAAACATTTTACACATTGCTCAGCATAAAGGACAGAGAGAGAGAGAGAGAGAGAGAGACACACACACACACACCCGAAAGGATAAAAGTAGATCTATATTAAAAAATATGTATGTGGCAATATATAGTTTAGTATTTCTTGCTGCTGAGAGACCACACATGACTCTGAGATACAGGTCAAACTTGAAATGTAGGAAGCTTCCCCTTTTTTTGTGTATTGTTCATGAATACTTGCTAGCATGAGGCAAAATAAAAAGTTTCCAATACATATTTTGTATTACAATATCAGGCTGAGGAGTACTGTTATCTAAAATGATTTAAAATAAACAGGCACTTTTAAATTCCTTTAGTAATTTATACAATGAATCTTCTTTGTACAAAGTATCTCAAGCTTGATAGCTTGGATAGACAACTCACTGTGCCCCAGTTGTCTTGATACAGATGCTGTATAGAGCACTTCAAGCAAAACCACTTTTAGAGCCCTTTGCTATTATTTTATGAAAATTGCTATTCTTCTTTTGCACATCAGGAAGGCAGATGTGTTCACACTTGCTGTATCTACATAAGTATTTTAATTTGGATTAGGAGTTCATTTTTGAAGTAAATCTCCTGATTGTCCCCACTTGCCTTACTTTGATTTATCTTGGAAATCAAATTAGATGTACTCCAACTGTGTTCCTGGTGCATTCCAGCTGCTAGTGTCCATTGAGACTGTGTGACCAGACTAGAGCTATTCAGAAGTGAAAATCCTTTGAAATGCTTGTAGTATGGATTTTAGGACCTCAGCACAAACGGTTCTGCTCTACAAACTTGTTCCTATTTATCTGCACTACCTCCTAATGTAACCACTGTCCTTTGTTTCACAAACCAGGGATAGCAAAACCATTTCTGATTACGTGTAGTCCTCTGATACATTGGAAATTTAAAGTATTTGTTTCACCTCATATGAGTATTCCATGTTACACTCTCCGATCCAGTTTACCGTATGATCAGATCGTGTGATAGGCCTATGTCTCATTATCTTTCACTTACAATCGCCAGAATTATTTTGTTACATTCAATCAACTCTCCCAAATTTTCAATCAAGGGAGCTGAATTTTGTGAGATCCCTCCAGTTGGGAACTGTAGTTGTTCACCTGAAGCTTACAGGGTCACATCTCAAATCCATCACTAGAAAGACCCTTATTTCCATGTTTTCTGTTTACAAATGACATGTGTAAGGCTCACTGGAAAAGGTAGGCATACTTTCCACTGTTTTGCAAATGTCTTTAATTAGTAGTGCAAGCTGCCTAGTGGAGCTTGTATTCAATCATGAGCTAGTGAGAGATCATTTTGAATAGTTAATAAAACTTCAGGTAACTCTGTTATTGATGCAAGTATTACACAAGAACTTCTTCTGTACAGACATTGAGCTCTGTTTTATGTAGATTTTCTTTTGTGATGAAGTAATGGAATGCTTCAGGATGAACAGCAGCATATTTTCCCCTCAGAAGCCAACGAGATTGAAGCACGGAGCTTCAACAGCTCTGTGAGCTGGCAAAAAGTGTATTTTCAGTGGAAGGCTACAAGCTCTTATCTTTCTGAGATAGTCTTCTACTAGATAGACCCTTTAAAATGTTGACATGATGGCATTAGGTGAAAGAATAAACAGTTCTGTCTTTTTAGAAATGCACCAAATTTAGTAAAACTGTACCAGAAACAGTCACCACATTTACTGACTACTAGAATTTTGGATTTCCTTGACTTAACAATAATCAATAATATAGTTGAAGTGCTACTTGATTCTTCTTGATGCTGTGTAAGGCAGTATCTAACATTAGGATTGAGCTACCTTAACTGACTGAGGAAGCTTGTTCATTATTAGGATACATCAAATTTAAGCTAATATTTTGCTAAATAATTTCTTAGAGAAAACCATTTATGTTCTCTGTTTCTGACTTTGTGTTGAATGTTGTAGTGTCTTTTTGTTTATAGCAGACTCCTAGGCAAACTGACTATAAACTGTGATTTCAGGAACTTAAATTCTTTTGAAGCTAGAGTATGTTTAAAAATGCATTTTGTTAATCAAACTCAATTGGCAACTGGAATTCAACATATAGTCAAGTAAAACATTTCTTACAGTGACTTTTCTCAATTGGTTAGGCATTAGATGATGAATGTACAACAGGAAAGCAAAATCAATGGCACAGTAGACCTATTTCTGAATGGACCACCCAGCAAGTATGCCACTGGTTAATGGGAATGAACATGGAGCAGTACATTACAGAGTTCACAGCTATGAACATAGATGGACAGCAGTTAATGCAGCTCGACAGTGAGAAGTTAAAGGTATGTGAATATCCCAGGATAGATTTGTAACTGTATAAATTTCACTGCTTATTCAGAAATCTTTTTAACCTACAAAGTCTGTTTTCCTGTTTTCATGGCTTTTTAAGGGAGAGTTTTGCTTTTGAAATACTTTGAGAAGTTAGTAATTGATTGTACAATTAAAGACAAGGCAGTTTTAATCAGAAAATACCAAGTATTTCTTCCTTCTTTGCATCTTGGGGAAATCAAAGTAAGCATAATTCCCCGAAGGGGCTTGATACATTTATCATCAATATCAGCATAAGGTGTATCAAAACAAGATCCAGCCAATTCAAACGTATAGAATTGCAGGATCCAGTTTTAAAAATCTGTTTCTTCTACATCTCCTCTTCAAATGGGAAGGGTAAAATACTATGTGGTGACCTTTTGAATGTTTTTGGTTTTTACTCCTGTTTTGAAAAAAATCTGTTCTAAATCTTTCTTTTGAGCTTTTTCTTGCCATTTTACCTCTGGAAGCTGCATGGTATGTATCCCTTATAGTACTAGTAAACTTTCAGTTTTTCTTTCTCATTAGATTATCAGACTGCATTTTGGACAGGCAAGATACATGAGTAAAATGAGGTTCATTGGTCTGTTCTGGCTAAGGCAAATTATTGTTAATCAATAGTAGAATTTGAGTGTTTTAAGGAGGGGAAAAAAAGTGTCTAACTGCAGTCTCCAAAATATACCTGTGTTTTAGAATAGATGTGCAACACTAAATATCCTGTATTTTCTTAAATAAATATTTCCTTGGACACAGAGGAAATACCTGTTACTGGTCTGTCAAATGCCTGTCTGTTTGGGAACTTTGGATGTTGATGCTTAAAGTTTAATTTACACCTAATGCCATTTGGAGTTCACAGAGTGTGAGTGGGTGCTGTCTGTAACTTCGAATCGGGTACTGCCACCTGCTGATCAAAAATCAAAGCGTACCGTTTACTTACTGAATACATTTTTCAATAATACACTTTAAAATCCTTAGTATTAAAACTTAAAGAGTAGTTACTGAATATAAATTCCTCTTGTATAAAAAGAGCTAGAAAAATATTTTGAGACCACTACTTACTATGCTATTTGCTGGTCTCAAGTGTTTGTAAAATGCAACAAGAAGCTGTTATTTCACAACCAAACAAGGGTATACCCTTGTTTCCTTACTTACCTTGTTACCCAGATGATCATTAACAATGCTCTTGAGGACCTAGGTCCTTATTTTTAAATAAACAGACTATCTTGCAGTGAAGCAAGTAACACTTTCTTAAACTGTTCATGCACAAGCACTGTTGACAGTGCTGTTGGAAAAATTAATGATGAGGTATTTTTCTTTTTTTTCCCCCCCAAAGGCTTTGGGAGTTTCCAGTCAAAATGACCGATCAACAATAAAGAAAAAAATTAAGGATATTAGAAAAACACAAGAAAAACTGGAAAAGCAGAAGGAAAAGGTTCAAAAGAAGGAGAGAGAAGTTCGCAAGACTGGCAGAGTGGTAGCCACTCTTGAATCAAGCTGTTAAATGACCCTGTTTTAGCACAGACTTGCTTCATCTTCAGGAAGTTCAGCAGATTTGTATATAATTGTACAATTGAGGGAGGAGGGAAAGTGCAACAGTTTAACATGGTAGGTGTTTTTTACTTTTTAATTATGGTCCCTCCCCACTACAAATCAATAAAATGAAATAATGTTTTCAGTATTTTTATTCCTAGTTGACTCTGCCTGTACTAATAGACAATAACTTAACTTTCTGCCTTAAGTAATATTTGTGCTTCTAAGACCTTGTATACCCTTTTCATTGAAATTGATGTTTGTGAAAAGTAGAATACTGTATTAAAAATTCTTCCAATGTTAGTCAACTAGCATTTGAAAGACTTGAATCTGATAGAGGGACAATAGAACAATCCTGCCAACAAATTCAGTCTGTGACAGTCTGTTTATCTGTTGCCACTAAAGATGTATAGTAAAAATTAAGTTTAAGAAAACGGTAATGTCAAATTAATTTAAAAAGAAAGCATGTATTTCAAATTTATGGATTATTTTGTTTAATTTCTTGTATTTCTGGGATTTTCATTCAAAGTTCACCGTAGTAGCACATTGTTTTTGAATTCTGTTTCAATTTACTGAGAAAATAACAAGAAATATTAAGTAGTTTTCACAAACTACATATACTAAGCATAATACTAAGTTTTTCTGTACACTACCCATATGGTGTTGGGACAAGGTTTGAACCTATAAATAAGATCTTTTTTTAACCTATTTTTCCTAAATAATACATAGTTTTATAGATTTATGCTATGAATAAGATCAATTTGCAATACATGTATTTCTCTTTTCTACCCGCTACAAGATTTTTGTGGACCAAATTTATATATTTGCTAATTTTAAACTATACTGTTTTTCAAACTTAAAATACTGAGGGAAGAATTGTAGGAAAAATTATCACTGAAGCACTGGGTTTCTGCATTGTATTTAAATGTTCAATTGTAGACTACAGATTATTTCTCTTTAAAGGAGGATTTGATTCTCAGAATAGTTTAGAATATGAATTGGTGTTTTGTATATTTACATACTGTTTTCTAGAGATACTACAGCAGCACTTCCTTTAATTAGCTTATTCCAGAAGCATAAACTAGTTAAATATCAATTTCACCACAGAATGGACTAGAACAAAACTTACATAATTCATTTGTGTGGACCAAGTTCTCCTTTAAATCTATGGACTGTTTTTCATTTTAATTAAATGAATGAACTTCACTGTTGGTATTTCACAGTTATTTCAGTTATTTTTTTGTATAAATGTCTTACAATTTCGGCAAAAGGACTGTGTGGAAATGCTTCTGCACGCTATGCATTTCCAAAATAAAGTTTGAAAATCTGGGTAGTAATTACTTTTAAAAAGAGGTTCAATTTTCAGTTTTGTGCATTAAGAAACAATTTGGTCAAGATTTAACTTACCTACTTTGTTTCCAGTAGCTTTTAGTTTGAGCCAGAGAGGAGTGCTGCCCTACTGGAGAAGGGAATTAGAAGTACAAAATGATCAAATGCTTAGGATCACCCATGTAAAACCACCCTTTGATTAATTCAGTCAAGGAAGTTTATTTCTCAGTTAAGGGCTTTCAGCTAGAACAGAGAATATTGATACAACCATGTATTGCCTTTTTCCTTTAAGCCTACTAAAATGAATGTTGCATCCAGTGAAGAGTTTGTTTCTCAGGAAGGTGACTAGTGGAAATAATGGTTTCAAAGGTTTGCCTGCCTACAGAGCTGTTGTAGTTAAACAGAGGCCATAGCAGAGATGATAAACTCACCTGGCACCGGAGCATAAGAACATTGATTATCACAAACCACAGCATTTAACATCTGTCAGATGCTAAACAAGAAGGCTGGCTCTATGGAATTAGCTTAGAACCAAGCCCAAGCCACAAAATCACCCAACTGAAAGTTTAATTTTTAAAATAGTTTTAATGAATAAATGTAGTCATTCTTTCAAAAAATTAAGTTAACATAAACCAAGATTAATTTTACAGTACAAGACTGAGTTCATTTGCATATAAAACTATTAATCTCAGCATTTTGATAGCTGAGCTAGTATACTAATTTCCTACAGTGATTCACTTCAACCAGTGTGCTAGCAATGACTTCAGTACGGTAATGAAAATAATTAAACACAAAAATTATCTTCTGAAGGTCTATTTAAATCAAAAGTAATCAAAGAACAAACTTGTAAGTAGGGTTAAACACAAACTGAAATATTACACGTTTGTGTTTTTACCACAGTTATTCAGGGTGGTCGGTGAGGAGACAGATATGAACATAATTACACAGCAAGTTGTTCTAATGATCAGAATTCAATCAGTAGCTAGCTGAGAGCATGAAAGAGGTTTTATTTCAGTAATACCATGTGAAATACTGTAATAGACTTTCTAGAAAACAAACTGTGTTAGCTTTTCTTTGGAAACATCTCGTAGTAGTTCTCAGGTATTACTAAAATCAGTTCAATTTAGTTAAGTTAGAACATTTAAAACTTAGCCTAAAAGCTAGAATGTCCAGCTTCAGAGCTGAGTTTTTAAAATCCCTTGCTGTAACTTACAGCTTTAGTTTAGCAAAAGCAATAGCTGCAAGCATTCCCTCTAACTTTTGTACAGGCCCCATTTTACAATATGTAGAATTTCTCACAACATCCTCTTGCAGGGTTGAAGAAAAGAACAGCTGTAGGTTCTCCTCACTTGAAGCCATGCAGATTGAAAGATATACCAGTCACCACCTCACATCCTTGTAAAGAAGAAAAATAGGGAACTCTCAAAGTGCCCACATGCTTGAGTGGAGCAGGTAACTGTACTGTTCTGATGGCAATTAAACTCCAATATCCTCCCACAGAGTGTCAGTTTAACTGTGTATATAGCCCACTCGGTAAATCACTCATGTTAAAGTGACCTACATTAGCTTGACCAAGGTATAAAACCATTTTATTGTTTTGCAAAACTATGCTGGGGAGGTAGCAGGTGATAATCTTTAATCTGGCTCAGATACAACTAACATAGCATGACTTCAATTTCTAACATACCACAAGTATACAAGGCAATAGCTGGTATCTCACCTTCTGCTCCGCACAGAGCTAGTAAGCTAGCAAAATTTAGGTTTATTCTTTCTGAGAGGGATTATGCATGTCTGCTACAGAACAAAAAATCACAGAATTCCATGCAATGAATTAACTGAGAAAAGGATTAGTTCTCAGTGTATCATTCCTAAAATGTTCGGGAATGACAGGGATCGAGGTGCAACAGAGATGTATTATGATTTGAAGAAAGCTGGCACAATAGGCATTAAAAGAAGTTGAATCCTTTATTAAAAGAAGGACTTTGTACCTGAAATATAACGCTCATTCCCTTCTCTATCTTCCCCAGTATGTTTTGACAGTTTGCCTTTGACTGATAAACACATTCTGCTTACCTTATTTATGTTATAGTGTGACTTCCAGTTACTACATAAACAAGGCCAGAAGTACATCACAAATACAAAGGTATTTTCAAAACCTGATAATTCCACTTTTTCTTAAATACTCCTGAGAAGGTAGTTTCTGTTGTCAAAGTAACAGAGATGCCCTATTAAGGGCAAATTTTAAAAATCTGTTTATTAAAATAGTTTCAATTTACAGCTGTAACCTGACATACCCAAGTCTTGAGATTTTACTAAGCCTGGAACATTGATACTGTGTCCTGGTATTACCTACAGAAATATAAGCTAATGCAAGATAGCATATCTTTACTGTACACAAGCCAACACTATTTGCTAATTCACAATGATCGTGGCAAGATAAGTTTTTCACATGTATTAAATATTCACATTACAACCAAAGAAATATGACGATACCACATACCTGAGATACATTACACCAGTGGTAGCAGCTAGAACATTTTTTTGTGGGGGTGTGTTTTTGTTGGTTTTTTTCCTTTTTTTTTTTTTTTTTTAAATCCCTACAGACCTAAGTGTGATTTCTACAGCTGCAGAAAACCTTGATGTAGGCAAGGTGTGTAGGCAACACATCTAAATTTGCAAAATCAGGCTTTCAGCATGCTTATAAAGAATAGAAAGTGCCATACAGGTGCAAAGGTATAGCAATGAGCTCCTCAATATTTCTTACGTGATTTTTTCATTAATCTGTAATATTGTATAATGGAAAAATGCTCTGGTGAGCTTTTTCAATAGTTTTTCTATTAAAACAATTTTGTAATTATATGAATTAATACATTTCTCACCAGATGTGAGATGCTCTCTTGACTTAGCTACTGAAAGTAGTCATAAATAGAAAGTGGAACAAATTAAGTGTGACCTTCTCATTTAAAATGTAAAAGGATGTACAGGTTTGGGGTTTTTCTTGGGTTTTGGGGTTTGTTTGTTTGTTTGAATTGCAGAAAAGAGTAATTACATTAAACCTTCTGTTACTCCACTTAAAATTACTTTCACATATCAAATGTGGCTCAGCATCTTGGTGTAAATCAGGTCTTTTAAATTCCTTTTGCAGACATACCTACTTCTTATGAACTGTTGAGGAAAAACCTATATACTGCGAAAAGTGGTCATGTCCTTTGGCTCACTGCTTGGCACGCACCAATCATCTGCTTCATGGTTTGCTTTATAATGTTTCCAGGCTGCTTTGTTATATACAGGAAGTCTTTCAATTGATTCTGTTGATAAGGCCTGTAAGTAGAGAAGACTGTAGCTGATGATTCTTTTTAATCAAAGTTGCAGTAACAGACCAAGGAGTTCCATTAGCAGTTAATTAGAGTTGCTGATAAATTTAAAATGGTAAAGTTTTACATCATACCTTTATGTAAATAACCGCATCTGTACCATAGCCTTCTAAGGAATACAGTTTCAGGTCTCCTTGGAAGTACTGTGCATACAGACGTGATATGGGTAAGCCATAACCGAATCCAGCCTGATCCAGGAGAAAAAGTGTATTTTCATTAATTGCCATGTTTTCTGGTTTACCTTAATAGGTAAATAGACAAACTAAGCATGATGTTTGACAGTAAGACAAGGAGTTCAAATGTTAACTATTATGCCCCCCAGAAGTATTAAACACCCCAGAAACAGAAGAATGCATGGATGATTGTGATTATGAGAAAACTGGTTTTTTCCTTTATCAGACAGTGCTGCTAGATAATGCTTCTTGTATAATGGTAAGTTTTTCAAGAAGAGATGACACCATTAGAGAAAACTGTGCTGTGTCTGTCTTGTGCCTCATGGAGATGCTAATCTTAAGAACACTGAGTACTTAAGTCAGATACATTTCATCATCAGTATATATCAAAAAGGTCAAAGAAGCAATGTCTATGAATTTGTAGCTTATACTAAAATTCTATCAAGCCCTGTCTGCAGTAGCAGGACATAGCCCTCAAGTGTTAAGTTTGGTTTTTTATTTACTAAATTTTAGCAGTAATCTCTCAATGAGCATACACATCACTTCTCTGTAAAGATCTAGTGTTTAATGAATTGCACAGTCATCTAGATGCAGAAGACAACATTTGAAAAACACATTTTGAATGATGCAATGTGAGAGAATAAATTCAGGAAAGGTGTTTAGAGCTTCTTACTGAGAGAGAAGGCTTTATTTCTTGTGCATCTGTTAAGTTCACAGGAGACCAAAGTAGATTCTTCATATGCCCTGTCACATCTGTGTACCTTCATCCTTGCTGGAGGATGGTACAACTGACTACATACTACAAATGAAACTATGGGCTTGATCCAAAATCATTGCTGTAATTATTTTTCCTTTTATTCAGTGGCCACAAGAAGAATTCGGAGTCCTGTCCTTACTGCAGTACATGCGGCATAGCTAAATGTTCTGCTTGAGTTAGCTGATCTTTATATTTGGTAGAGAAAACCAGAATCTTGAACAAGTTTAAATAATTCTATAGTGTTTTAGGATTTTATGACATTTTCCAGTTATTTTTCAGAAAAATATTTTAATTAAGCTATAACATTCAAATGGTGATAATCATTGTATCTATAAAATCAGTACTTCATAGCTTTGGCTAAATGGTTTCTTTTGTGACAATTAAACATATCCAAGATGACATAGTAAAAAAGATTTGCATACCAAAGGTGTAGCTCGTGACGTCTCAACATGTGGACGTGGTGCTGTTGAATACATATAGTTGAATAGTCTGTCAATTTTCCTCATAGGAACACCTCCACCACGATCACTCATCTGGAACAAGAAGGAACATGTAGCATTATGTCCCTGAATACATTTTTATAAAAAAAGACAGCTTCTCTCAAACAGTGATCCAGAGAAAGTTCAGGTAAAACATAATATAAAGTTGTCCCTATTAAATTATGTGTCTTCTTAAATTCTCATCTCTCAGCTACAGCAATGATCAGAGAGACATGAATCCTTCCCTTTCATCCCCATTTAAATAAAATACTACCATAAGAAGCATTCATCATCTCTTGGAAGCAAGAAAATTCTACTTAAATTGTGCATTGCTTTTATCTTGTTCATAAGTCAATTTTGTCTGAAGTCAGTACCTTTTAGCAAATGCGAGGTTCTGTGTATTTTTATCTTTATTCCTCAGGAATAGTACCAGTTAAATACAATCTATTAAAACCTATTACTGAAGGAGTAAGTCAGAAGAGGAGTTTTACTATGATTTAGTTAGACCTATGAAAAAAACAATGCTTGCAGTTGGTCTTTGGAACCCAACATGGAGCTGGTACAGAAAAAGAAGAAATCACTCTGCAAATGGTACTTCAGGGAGGTTTGATTTGCATGAAATATATGATGTTTATTTCCCTTTTTTCAGTTGTTTCACACCTCTATCATTGTCACGTACAAAATGCTGATACTACAGTTGTATAAAGATATTACTTCATTTTTTGTCTTAGGTTGCCTACAAGCTAGGCAAGACATGAACCTGACAAAAGCATAGACTTCTATTGCAGAGTCTTCAGTGTGACTGTGCAACCTCTTCATGAATTTCCTACTGATGCAGTATGTGAAATGGTCTTGTTATTTACATACTACATCATTACATACAATCTATTGTTGGAACCAGATCACCAGCTAAAGTTAGTAATACGTTGCCTATGACAGGAAAAAAAAATAACCAAAATAACCTTCAAAATAATCAAAAAAGCAGGTACCTTCACAGTTAAATCCTCATTTCCCAACGTGACGTGTACATGTATTGGGGGATAAATGCATCGATCAGCGTTATGTTCCATGGTGGCTCTCATTGCATTCTGCAATTTTCAAGTACAACTTAAATCCTGTTCTCACCACTTTGTATATTATCTTAAAACATCCATTTAGGAACGTTATTTTTGTCACATATTTCAGAATTAGGACAAATGTATATGGTTTTAGAAGGTTTTTTTTAATATTTCTGGTTTATTCAGTATCTATTTATATAGTTTATTAGGATACACAGACTTCAAATACTTAATATTTTTACAACAAACATCTGAATATTTTAATGTAGATTTATTTGTAGAATTATTTATAATGCATAGTACATGCAATATGACACAAAGATCAGGAATAGTCTAGGATTGAACTGCTTGAGGAAAGCTCTACAGGACCTGTTGCACATTATACTAGATTTGAAGATGTCCCAAAAATTGTATATCTTTATTTCACTTGCTTTATTAATTAATGTCTTTATACATTTTAAGATTTTTGATAAAGCTGTCTACTCAGAAGGTGTCAGATGTAATAAGTGACTAGGCAAAGTAGATACATCTTCCAAAGTCATTCATTTTATATGCAGTTACTGTTTGTCTAAATAGTACAATTTAGGTACCTTCCTGCAGTCAAATAGCGAGAGGTCTGCACTTGCAAAAACATACTGCTATCTAGATTTGGTTCAAATAGTCAAACATACAATCTCACTAAACAGACATGTATAACAGTATTGTGTAACGGTAAGCGCACAGACCTTGAAAAGTTCGAAAACCATGTGATACAGATGTGATGGCACATACACCACTTGCATGGGCTGTCCTGGTGATTTAGCTGGAGAAAAGAGAGTCTAAATAATTAAATAGCAAACTAGGTATCTTTTATTCATTCCCACAGTAATTCAGAATGTGTATTTGTATTGTTGAGAGAATTTACAAGAGAAGCGAAATCTGAATAGAAATCTTTTGAAAAGTTGTATGTTAATCAGAAGTCACACTCAGGATCTTCAAATGTGCTTGCTGCTTTAGAAATTAATCTTAAAACCCAGTGTGGTATCACTGATGAGGGCACGTAATAGTTGCTTTCTAATACCTATGAGGAGTTTATCATGAAGATACAAGTCAGGTTTGTCAGGTGGTAGGAGAACAACAGTAACTGCAAGATGAAATAATAGAGGTTCAGACTGGATATATAGAAAAACTTTCTCACCGTGACAGTTAAGCATTGAAACAGGTTGCCCAGAGATATTATGTAGTCATCATCCCTGGAGGATTTGTAAGATCAAATTGGATAAAGCCCTGAGCAACCTGGTCTGACTTCATAGCTGTCCGTGCTTCGAGCAGGAGGTCAGGCTAGAAACCTCCTCAGGTCCTTCCCAACCTGAATTATCTTATGATCCTGTAATGCACCAGATAGTAACTACAGCACAGCCTGTCCTTGGATTCATTTAGAAATTAGCTGATTTCTAACAAGAAACCTTAACAAAAATGATATAGACAATTCTGTCTATAAAACTGGTATAGTTTTCAAATTTTTTTAACAATAAATTCTAGAAAATATATCATGGGAACATGTTCATTGTATCAAAAATTAAGGAAAGTTGCTTAGAAAATTCTGCTGGCTGTTAAGGTTCTTTCAGTTCAACAAATTAGTAATTTCTCACGAGAGTCTGTTAGTGACCAGTGCTTTATAAACATAAACGTTGAAGACTAGTGATGTCAAAAGACCTAGAACAAATTACATACCTGGCAAATACAAAGGGAGGGGGAGGGGGGGGGGGGCTGGTATCACACTTTGAAATACATCACGTTCCTGTCCTCAAGTTAACCCTCCCTGCCTCCACCCCCAGATCCTATGTCTAAGGTTTAAATAATGGTCTCCACTCTCAGCTGTGGGCAAGGAATGTGCATTTAGCCTGGATCAGGTTTAACTCACCTTCACAATTCACTGAGCAAAAGGTCACTCCTTTTATAAAAACTGAACTATTTATTCTGGCTTCTGGAACACATGTACCATTAAATGACCCCTCAGTACACAAAATTAGCTAGAGTGGCTGGTAGTTTCTTAGAAATGTTTTTAGTATCATGCTCCAAAGATGGGAGACAGGTAAACCCTTTAACCTAGACACAGAATGACAAGTTTTGTACAGTAGGAAGAAAAGATCTGGAATTTGATTTTGATTGCTTGTTTTTGTAGGTCTGTCTGAACTTGGTGCTTAGTATCTTGAAAAGTGCGCTAGTGAGCATGGTCAGAAAGGCTCTTT
>NW_009636691.1:0-6856 GCF_000690535.1 Cariama cristata | reverse complement strand
CAGCAGGACTATGAGGACAATAGCTGACCTCTGAGTTCACAGCAACACAGTTGTTTTTTCTCAAGTCACAGCCAATGGGTCCAAATAATTTTTACCACAACTTGAGTGTTCTATATCTAATTACAACTACAACATGATAGCTGAATAAGCAAGATAAATTAGAATAGAATGTTTAGTATAAATCTTAAAAGTGTCACAAGAAATGCAGACAGAGTAAGATGCCACAGACAGTGTAGGGTGAAGACATACAAGAAACCTTAGGCTGCTAAAATCTGTTATATCAACAGCTGTTTTCTACTGATTTCAGTTTTCTAGTTCAAGGGAAGAATAGGGAAAGCCTTCTGCCAGATTTAAAAAAACAAACAAACAAACAAAAACCAACAAAAAAAAACCCGAAGTATTTATGACAGTAGATATACAGAACCCATTAACTACATGAAAAGTGGAAGGAAAGCGTTTCACCACCAGCTACTTTAGAAGAAGCCATCACTATGTTCAAGAGAGTGCCTTGGCCCATATTCACTTACCATTCAACTCTTCAAGGATGAGTTCTGGAGAGCTCATGTAATATAAATCACAAAGTCTCTTGGCACTTTCATAGCCATCTACAATAAAACCACAGAAAGTTACATTTCCCCCTGCATTCTTTTTTCCCTTCATTTACAGTTTGCCAAAAAGAGAAACAAAAATTGAAAACACTGTGCACTGTCAGGGAGATTTTGTATTTTCCTCACAAAAATTGGGTTTATAGGGAAAAGCGACAAAACTGTATTACACTTTAAATGAAACTTCTGCTCCAGGTAGGAAAGAACTAAACAGTATATGAATAGCAAGATGTGTATTGGCTCTCAGTATAGACATTCATGTAAGTTTTCAGGATTCTTATCTGCTGAATTTACCTCGAATGACTTCAACAACATTGCAGCTAGGGTCAATGCTTCCAATGTGTTTTGGATGAGCTGGATTAATTTTCCCACCAAACAGTAAAGCTGCCAAAAAAGAAAATATTATTTAATACCCGATATAAGTTTATAATTTTAGTTTGTGTCTTCAGTTTTGCAAATAGAAATTTACAGGCAATCTGTAATTCCAATCTTCACCATACTTGAAAGCCTACTATTAATAAATATTTTAAGAATTGTATTAAGAATGAGTTTATAAATAGCAAGGCAAATAGTGTACTCCTAAGAAGCATTTAAATATATATTAAGCACTTAAAAATGAAAGGAGAATATACTGACATAGTACAGGTATCATTTCCCCTCCTTTCAACATGGCACTTACAGTGTTGATTAAGGAGCATTCTAATTGAAATGCGACTCATGTAGAAACGGTCTAAAAAATACTGCACATTCTGTGAGGTCACTGGATCAATGCCAAAGCTTTCCTTGTACTCTATTACTCCTTGAGCCATCGTAGGAATTACATCATTGTGTCGATTCCGGATTTTTATCACAGTATCTGTAAAACTAAAATTAATACATTGTTAGTATTTCACTTTCAAGTGAATTTAATGCTCTGGCAGAGTATCTGCCTACAAAATTGAAGACCGTTATGTACAGAAATATCATAGGTCTGCCTACGGCAGTAAGAAGACAAGTCAGTTTTTACAGCATATTTCAAGCAACTAGCATTGAAAAAATCACTAGTCAACCATTATTGATTATTTATAAAATTATTATCTTGATTACTGCCAAGAAAAGGAGAAAACCATGCCAACCATTTTCATGCAGATCATCCCATGCCTGTCAAATGGCAGTTATGGTCAGCCAACAAAGACCAAACCTAGTCTACAGGTGAAAAGTTCCATACATGAGTTCCAACATTACAAGTAAGGAATTGGTAAACATTTGGTCGAGTTCAATGTATTCATAGCTTGTTCATTGTAACAAAAAAAGCCCTGGCGAGAATGCTATCACATAAAAGTGCTTTGTTTCGTGTTTTAATGTACCCTTCTTTTAGGGACGGGGTGATGTTACTGCAATTCTTATGTAAAGATTGGAGATAGCTTTTTCTTTTTTTTAAGCTACCATTTTCTTGCCAGTCCTTCTACATAATATTAACATAATATTAACATATGTGACAACAAATGCTTACCTATGAATAGCCCCTGAATCTTCTGAGCTTTTATCCTTAAAGTCAAGGATCTCCTGAAGACTTTGGACATACCTTTAAACAAAAGAAACATGACAAAGACCGATTCTAATATGTCTCCCCAGATCCCTTTGGTTAGCAATTTATGGTCTTCCAAGCCTGCTTGTTTCCAAATCATTGTATTTGATATATCCTGTTGACCTATCCCCTATGAATTTTGTTTGATCCTTTTGAATCTATATGTGATGTTTTCTTCCAAAATTGCCAGAGCAATGAATTCCACAATTTAATTAGAATGCATAAAAGATCTTCCTTGTGTTTTAAACCCAGTAGGTGATCACTTATTTGCAGCCCCAGCGAGTTCCTGTCATTTGAAAATCTTCCCAGCTTGTTCATGATTTAAGTATTTCTGCCATGTCTCTCCTTAGATGTGTATTTTCCACGCTGAAGAATTCCATTTGGTTTCTCCTCACGTAGAAATTGTTCCAACCCTCTGATTATGCCTCTTGGTCTTTTCTGTGCAGGATAGATTGACTAAAACTGCATGCAATTCAGAGGAATAATGGGCTAACACAGTGGCACAATTATATTCCTCCCCATTTGTTACTGAGTTCCTAACACTATCTGCCTGACATATTCAGAAAAATATCCCCAGTAGCATCAAAATTTCTTTTTCCATTGTAAGCAAGCAAGTATACAGGGAGAGGAGGTTCCTCTCTCTGCTCCACTTTTCATTTGTCCAAGTGGAATTCACTTCCCATTTGCTCAATGTCATTTAGTATCATGAGAATTTAAGTATTCATGTTTCATTAAGAGCCTTCATCTTCATCAATAGCTATGTCATCTAATCAATCCCACTTAATTCATTGGCAGATTTTCTGTTAACTTTAAAAGCTTTTCCAGATAGCTGTGTGCCTTTAGCAGTTGCGAAGCAATCTCTTGGTTTTGCTTTCATCTTACAAAAGTTTATGCCTACTGTAAGTTCCTTACTTGAAAGTAAATTTTACTTTTCAAAGGATGTATTTTTTATTTTAATAAGCCTCATATTCTTTCTGTTGTTTTACATATTTTAGCTTTGGGAGCTTCCTATTACTTTTTCTTCATATTTTCTACACCTTTACTCTCAGTCTGCAATAACCTGTCTTTTAAATGGTTTCTACTATCTTTTGCAAGCATTTTGTGCTTTAACCTGCTCCTGTTGGTTTCTTCAACTAGCTCCTTCATTTTAGGTAAAAGTCTCCTATTAAACACTGTTCTGCTGGATTTTTGTTTTTACTGAATTCTCATACATGACTATCTGCAATACTTAATGATTTTTAATTCCCTTGTGGGTGCTCTTAATTGCTCCTAAAGGTTTTTTTCCAAGTCTGTAAATTTAGTTTCTGATTTATGTCACATCAGTCTAAATAACTGATGTTCATATAATGAGCACATGAAATGTTCTTTCTGTAGAAAAGAATGAGTTCCTCCAACTTGTGTATATGCAGAAAGTCACCCTTAAAGGTATGAAACGATGCTGTTCTTACCAGCTCTGCACCAGCTGAACTGAAGGTGTTCTTAGGAGGTTGTCTGGAAGCAGGCTTATTTCCTTCATGATGTTTGCCAATCTCACAGGCAACTCTTGTCGCAGAAACATAAATGAAGTCTTTTCACAAGCATTTTCAGATCCTAATATCAAAATAAATACGTGAAAACATCAGAAGAAAGTCAGTACTTATGGTAAAGAACTACACAAACTCTTACTTTCTTGCATAAGAGGTCTGTGGTTTGGCTTTAAAGTTGACTCAGCCAGTCTGGTAAGCCAATGTTTCTTTCATGGCAGCAGCCCCTTTATATATCAAAATATAAACTCATATTGAAACCTACCAGCGCCATTGCGGTAACAAGAATCTTCAATATATAAAAAGAAACTAGTGCAATAGTTGCAGACCCAGACTAATCAACTTTAAATATCACTTCTATCCATGTAAATTGTTCATTTGCACCAAACATTGACTGTAACTAGCACTGATCAAATAGTATGTCAGAGAGGCAAATGAAACCAGCACAGGAAACTGTTTATAGGAAGGATGCTTCAGAAAGTATCAGGGTCCCCCCGATAAACGCTGCTTGATCGCTGATCTTACTGAATTACTATAACTCATATTGGGACACTTTCAGAAAATAAATTCTGTAATAGTTATCTCATTTTCAGCTGGATCTGTAGTAGTTTAAATTTACTGTCTTACAGGAACAGAAGACAGATGAATGAATTCACATGAATACTGAGAGAGAAATGAAAGCAGGACAGCTACTGTGCTTGGTCAATACAATACTAGTTCTCCCACATATTTACTTTTTAATTTTCTTAAATTTTTAAAAGCTAAATGTTAAATTACTGCACCTATTGATGAATGACCTGTCCTTTTATAAGAACCGGTGCCATCTGTGTGGGTGGCAACTAAATGTGGTTATTAAGATCAAAACCTAAATTTACTCCCACAATGCTTTTACTAGGTGAGAAAGGAGGGTGTGGAGTGGGGAAGAAGCTAAGAAATGCTGTACTTTATTCTCAGCGAGACTTCTTTCTAGACTTCAAGAGTGTCATGTAAACAGCATCTGAACTTACTAACCTGTTCATCTGCTGCAGTGAAGTACATACCTCAGGCTTGGTGTTTCACAACAGGTAACTCCTAAAAATTAACTCTAGTCTTTCTGCTCAGTTCACTCCTGCCATGTGGCAGGTGGGACTCGGTGAAGAAGATTAAAGGGACATGGAAAAAAAGGAAGCTGGGAATGTCTTAAACAGGAAAAATCTTCACCAAATTGAAATGGAGTAGTTTAATGCATCCAGACTCAGATACATCATAAACTACACTGATGAATGTCAGTTAACTTCATAAAAAAGTGAGTAGCTTACAAGAAATGCCTCCTCAGTGACACTTACCAGTATTATGCATTGTCTACATAGGACCTCTGCCCAGAAACCTTTCATTCTTCTCCCTAGTCAGATTGCATTTCAGGTATGACTGTTCCTGGCCTTTCCCTCTTCTCAGGTAAAATTCCATGAGCAAGTCAGATTGAAGGTATCAGAATGTAAAGATAATCTTCAAATGCCTCATATACTCAGCAAATGACATTCTACTAATTAGTTTTGTATCTGGAGGCCATATCTTTGCAATCGTGGGTCAAATATGGAAGACAGATTAGGGTAAGCAAGACTTCAGTGAATGGGCAAAGGACTTTGTTTCCCTGTGCAGCTATGGTCTATCTAGGCAAAGAATGGATAAGGCTCCTACAGAAAATACTGTGTGCTTATAACCCAAGATATTACTGATGCATATGATCCAAATTTGCTTATGGAATATTTCATTTGCTCAATCAAAACCTGGAGGAACTAGAAGCCAACTTTTTTTAAAGTTAAATTACCAGATGTTATGATTTCCTCTTTGACTGCTCTCACTCTAGCAAATGGAGCCAAAACAATCCCCACTGAAAACACCATCAGATTATAATGGCTACAGAATGTGTCTGTCTTGCACTCTACTCTTTTTTTGCCTTTGTTATCAGTTTTTACTATTTGTTATTAAATCCTTAAGCAAAAGAGAGAAAAAAAAAATTTAAAAAAGTTTTCAGGATTATCTTATGTTCAGGTACTAACAGCAAAAAAGTAGCCTAACTTCTGACATAAGGAAATACTGTGCCTTGAAAATAAACACTGACTTTAAAGTAAGCATTATTTTATCAGTATTTTAATGGTAAAATAATACAGGTCAAAGCAAACTCTGAATTGCAAGATTCTTTGCTTAAAAGTATGGTAACAACAGAATATACGGTGGGGTTCCTGTACAAATCTGGAGTTTTAAATATTGGATACATTTTATTGCAATGTATGAAACCTTGAATAGATGGATGAAGTGACAGTGAATAGTTAAGAGAAACTTTTCTTTGTAAGTCTTCCTATTTATGCAAACACTGAGGTTCTAGGATTAGTTCTGTTATGTTTTACTTGCAAAAAGGTAAAAAGTAATACAACTACTAACTAGTTAAATGTTTATATACAACATTTATGTAAACATTTATGCACGTGAGGGTGCCTTGGGTACAGAAACAGAATGTATTGTAGTATGGCTCCATCCCCAGGCTTTGACAGGGTTTGTCCCTGCGAGAAGACCTTTCTCTGTGTAGTTTTTGCTTTGAAGCAGAACAGAACAATTCCTGTGATCCCTTTTGTTTCCAAGCAATCAGGCAAACCATTACGAGCGGTTTAGTGCACAGTCTAAGACGGAGCATCCCGTTACCAATCTACTCATTTTCAAGGCCAGATTCCCAGTCCTCCAGGATGCCTCTTGGTGTTTATGTCCTGCTCCTTCTCTCACACATATTCTAAAACGACAACATCTGGGTAAGGTGTTTTTGCAGGGCACAGACAGGTGCCTGAGGACAAGCAATGATTGTTTCAGCTCCTCGGCGCCAGCTGAGGTTAAACTTTTCTCTGTTTGGTATACCTTAAAAGGCTCCACGCTGCTAGCTTGCGAAAGGCGTAACAAGTCTCACCTGAGTCAGTGCCCTAACAGTACCAATTGTCATAGCTGTCCCCACCCTCTCCCCAACACTGCAAGCTTTGCAGAAAAAAACCTACTTTTGTGATGCCAAACACTGGAGTTTTCAGCTGAATTTCAACCTTGCCGCAGTTCCAGTCTCCGGGAAAGGAGCCCACTGAGCTCCCTTCTCCCAGCAAGCAGCAGACCCTTTTTCGGCCCAGAAGGACAGCGTTAAGAAC
>NW_009636690.1:0-2717 GCF_000690535.1 Cariama cristata | reverse complement strand
TCCAGCGCGGCCTCCTTGGCCGAGAAACAGCTGCGGCCCGCCAGGGCCTCGGCGCGAGGCTCCTCGGCGCGAGGCTCCTCGCCGGCCGCCTCCATCCGTCCCCCCCGCAGCCTGTTTACACCCGTCTCTTAGGAACAAAACCAGCTTCTGCTATTAGCAGACACAACGCCTCCCACCAGGATTAAAACAGACAGCTGATTGGTCTGCGCCCGTGCGCCAACCAACCAATGAGCCAGGGGAGGTATTTAAAGAGCCAGCAGCCCTAGCCTCGGGCTCCTGGCCTAGGCAGGAGATAGCTAAGTACGAAGTGATGCGAAGAGCTCTCTGTAGCATATCAGCTGTTCTCACACAGGCACTGACTTATGCATAATGGAGTAATTCTGCCCGTGAGTCACTGATATCTGTGACTTTTAACCTGGGTAATCATTGGTGCTGTACCTAGCAATTAGGTAGCTTTATCAGGTGTAAAAGTGAGTCAGCCTTGGGGGAATGACAGTGGGTTCCTTCCCTCAGCCACCCCACAGGTCCTTGCTGCAGCGCACACGGTTGCCGCTCCCATTCCAGTGGCATTTGCTGTTTTACTTGGTGAGGCAGCTGTACCTGTTCTCCCATTGCTTCTCATATTTTTCCTTTAACAAGGTACTGCAGTTCTTCTTGGGATATGTAAGACAGTGCTCCTGAAGCTTCAAGGGGAGCTGATGAGACGTTCACCACTGGAAAGAAGAGAAAGTACAGCTATGATCTTTATATACTTAAAGGTTCTAGCGTGGTAACACTGTAAGAACCTCTCAGTATTTTAAAAGCAGAATTAGCAATAATATCTCATTTTCCCTTTCATAAACAGAGAACTGGTATTTATAGTGTCTCACTTGCATGTGTCAGTTCATTATTACTTATCTGTACAGTGACAAGGTACGGTTTTGTGATACTACTACACACAGCAATGACAGAGAGTGGCACTCCTGTCCAGAGGCAGCAGGACAAGCCTGTACCTTACCTCCTGTCTCCACAGGTGCTCTGTATGCCATGCAAAACCAAGACAGGATGAGGAAAAGGTTTTATTTTTCCACAGTGCCTTTGAGGGGCTATTGTAGCATGCAGATCTTGTGATGCTGCTTTGGGTTCCTACGTGCTTGTCTCTGGGCTGTGAGTTAGCAGACTGCTTGTGTTCTTAATTGCTAAAAGAAACTTCGAATTAATTTTCTCTTTTTTCATGACCCAAAATGTTGCTGAGTCTTTCCTAAGGACAGGCACTCAAAGGAATGAGAAATACGTCCTCTAACACAGTTTTTTTTAACAGCAGGAGAAATTAATTTGGTGCCAAAAGATAACTTATCTACCGCTTCTGTTTGCCTAGGGCATGGCAGGCTTGTGCAATGAATTACCACTCCCTTTCACTGCTGAGCTGCTTATTAATTACATAAACAGCAATGACTTAACAAAAAATCATGTTGTTCTTCCATTCAAATGGATAATGGTGTCAGGTTCATGGTTGCTTTACTAGTGGCCATCTCAGTGTTTAGCTGCAGGAGAGAGCACCACAGAAAATACTGCTCTTTGTCACATGATGCCTGAGGCCCAACTCCCATGACACAACCAAGCCAAAAGTCACCAACAGGCAAAACTTCCCCACTGTGCAAGCAGGGATCTACTGACGAGACTGGAGAAGCTCCAGTTCCTCTTGTTAGCCTTGGAGGTCTGACAGAGACATGTCCATCTCCAGGAGGGCCAGGACTTTCGCTCCCTTTGGCAAGGGCTGCCACAGCCCTCTGGTGCCTACAAATGTGCTGTTTCCTAATAATATACAACTCTGACCTGAAGGTTGAGTGGAAGCGTGTGGAGCCCCAGGAAGGGAAGCAATTTATTTCTGGGACCACAGATCAACTTGGACACAATGTGAAATGCATTAAGAGGAAAGGTCCTCTATTTTCACTATTACACCCCAAGAAAAGCTAGTACCTGGTGCCCTCACCTTGACTGAAGAGGAAGCAAAAGGGATGGAGAGGACTTCAGTTCGTGCTTCAGTTCTGTCTTTTGCTCTGTGCACATTCTGATGCTCCCACAGACTGTGTTTGCAGAAGCAAGCATGAATTCCTCTATGACTGCAAGGTACTAATTAAACGAAATCTAACTTTTGCTGCGCCCCCTTGTCTGTTAGGTTATCTGTTGTCTCCTCTTGGGTTTTCATCATGAAGCAGAGTCGATGCAAGAGAGGGAAACCCTCCTTGTTACCCTCAAGGTAGGATTGGATCAGATTTTGCAGGGCAATAGGTGGTGCAGTGCTGGCGTAGCGGGAGAAGGCCCTGTCCAGGCAGGAGGCAGTGAGGGGAGCGGAGAGAGGCCTGGTGCATCACCAGCTGATGGAGTCAACACTTGAAAAAAACTAGGCATGTGCAGCAAAGTTTTGCCCTAGGTTTTCCATTTAAATGGAAGTGCCAGCTGGGGTGGGTTATGCTGAAGTTATAAAGAAGAGAGCATTAAGAGCAGCTTAACAGTGCCCATCCCAGCGAGCGGGTGAGCATCCCCCCTGGGGAGGCCGATTAGCTCAAGGAGGGACTACTGGAATGCACGATGCTCTTCTCCCCAAAACCCAAGCCTTGCCCCGTTACGTGAGGGCCAGCCACCAGAGGTAGGGCGCCGGCAACCCCCGGGAGAGGGAGGCAGGCCGGCACGAAGGCCCTGACCCCCGGCAGCGGCCCGCGCCCCGCTGAGGCGGT
>NW_009636689.1:1226-2156 GCF_000690535.1 Cariama cristata | reverse complement strand
CAGGCAGCTGGGGGAAGGCATGATGCCAACAGGTGACACCTCCGAGGAATGGGTTTAAATCAGCCTTCAAAGGGCCCTGCTCTAAATGTGCAGCGAGCTCGCCCGAGACAAAGCACCGCTCCAGGGGCGAGTCCCAACTGGCACATGTTTTTCTTTCTTCCTCCTATTAATTCGTGGGAACACCTTTATTCGCCTGCCCCGGCACTTCCATCCGGCATGGTTTATATCCTGGAAGAGCTGCCAGGGTTGGAAAGCACCTGGTGAGTTGGGGGGGTCGGTCAGGGCTGGACTTTGCAGCCGTCTGGCTCCGAGGCAGCAACGCAGACCCTGCAGGGACAGCACACGGCGAGGTCCCTGCTCTTTCCAGGAGAGGTTTGGGGACCAGGACGGTCGAGGCTGTCACCATTAGCATGAGACATGCCTGCCCTTACATGTGCTCGGTCCGATACCGCCCTGGCATCTCTTTTTCTGACCCCAGCCAGCAGCAGCAAAGCGCTGTGCCTTCCCTCCTCACTGTGCCTTGCTGGGGCTGCTATGACCCATCCCTGTCCTCATGTCCCCCTCATCCCTGTCCTTGTGTCCCCAACTGCCCGCGGCAGTTTGCTCTTGCCACAGGGGCGTTGCACCCCTGCCCGGCTGCAGGGACCCCCTGAAAGTGCAGGCTCATGAATTTGGGAATGCCTTAAAATGCAGAAATGTCACACCACAGGGAGGGGGGAAAAAAAAAAAAAAAAAAAGGAGGGGGGAGTGGAATTCAAGGGTTAAAAAGGCACAGTATGAAACTTCCCTGTGGCTCAGGCCCTGGGGCAGGTGGCCACTGGCTTTGCTCCTGCAGTGCTGGGACTCTCTCCCAGCTCCCTGGGGCCATCTCAAAGTGCCGACCCTGCAGCTGGAGAGCTGTCCTCCCTCCCCCCCCAGCCCCAACAGGAT
>NW_009636689.1:821-1203 GCF_000690535.1 Cariama cristata | reverse complement strand
TTGCCTTCAGTGGCAACAAAAAAAAAAATTTCTTAAATAGAAATTAATGACTTTTTTTTTTTTTTTTTAAAACAGAGGTATCACACAGGGAGGAGAAACAGTCCATTTTGTTGTGAGCGGTTAGATCCTAGGAAGAGGCCTGACGTACCTGAAATGACCCAGCCTCCAGCAATGGCACAGCAGGGAAGGAGGCAGGACGAGCATCTCTCCTCTCCCCATGCCCAACAGCTAAGACATTCCCAAATTCACATGCACCGTTTTCAGACCCATCTAGGAAAGCGCTTTGGGCTACGAGGTCCCACATAAGGAGCTGAAACGCACCCAAGTGAGACCAGACATAGTCTGGATGTCCTGATGCTGCATCCCCTCCAGCTCTGCCCAC
>NW_009636689.1:439-784 GCF_000690535.1 Cariama cristata | reverse complement strand
ACCGCCACTGGGACTGGGGCTCTGGAGGGGCTCACGGCGCTGGAAGAACTGGAGATGCAGCCCCTTTCACCCATGATTAGCAAAGGCTGGAAAAATGAACCTAACGCCTTAGCGAGACGAGCAAGCGCTTAATTAACCAAGTTGCCCTGCTAAGACTGGAAGAGGAGTCACCAACTGAGGACAGGGAGCTCGCTGCGGGGTGGGGGAAATGTCTGTTTTGGGGGGGACAACACACACACTGACCTTGTGCAAGCAGCGGTGGCCGACCGGTCTCCCCTGGAGCATTGCGGGAGGCTGACGAAACCCCCCAAGGCAGGGGGGGGGGGGGCCCCCCGCCGACACTTC
>NW_009636689.1:0-417 GCF_000690535.1 Cariama cristata | reverse complement strand
TGGCCAGGGTGTTGTTAGCCGCTCGCCCGATGATATGTGAGCAAACATTGCACGCTCCGCAGCAAGCCCATGCTCCCTTTGAAGATGTTCCCAGGGTCAAGGGTAGTTGAGGGCTGGTGACCAGAGGGCTTTCGGAGGCAGAGCAGCTTACCTGGGCTGCACGGAAGGGCAATTTAGGAAAGCAAATTAATAAATAAAAACGTGCAGAGGCACACGCAAAGGGGAGGGGGGGGGAAAGCTCCCAGCCCATGCAGCTCGGCTGCAATACCTACCCATGACGCATTTAGAGGATGAGGGGCCTTGGACCGCAACAACCAGGAAAACTTTGTGCAAACCCCCCCTGGTTGCGCGCACCTCCCTCTCCACCCCTTTTCTCCGCCACCTTAGTGCGGATCACCGTGCCCGATGCCCACCTTG
>NW_009636688.1:5409-6126 GCF_000690535.1 Cariama cristata | reverse complement strand
ACTGACCCCCAACACAACGCAGGGGACATGCGATGCTGCATTAAATAAAAGTGTTGCATCCAATGGTAATTTCAGGATGCAGTAGGTTCCCCAATCTAAGGAGATACCAGCACGCGGGGTATTTCTGTAATTAACAGCAATTAGTTGTTGGTGCCTGATTGGGGTGATGTCGAAGGGTACGTCCAGCGACGCTGGTTTTGAAAGGGCCGATAAAAGGAGGATGCTCTGCGAGGCACCCGCCTGGGGAGAGCCATCGCCGCTTAACGGCAGGAGTAATCTCGGAGCTGGTGGCAAAATTAAAAAAAAAAAAATAAAATAAAAATATCAGGCTACTACTGCAAGATTGTCCTTTTTTAAAGTGCGTTTTGCAGTTGGCTCTGTCAAAGCGGTGTTTGCGTGTTGTCGCCCTACGACTCCCCAGTCTTCGACCTCGCGGGCTGCCACGAAATGGTGACAGGAGATGCAAAAATCTGGAAGTGGGGCGAGTGGGGATGAAATGGCCCGAGCGTGGCTTTTTTTGTCGGAGCTCACAGTTGTGAAATGCTAACGCCGAGCGGCAGCAGGGCTGCCAGCACCGGGGAGCATCCCAGGGAAAAGGCCAGCGTGGGTGCAAGGCTGCCTGGGGACACGCCGGGATGGGAACTGCGGGACCTTTCCCCCCGCCGGGGACCTCTTCCGTGGTGAGATGAAGGCGCGACGGAGGACAAGCCATCACAT
>NW_009636688.1:4604-5344 GCF_000690535.1 Cariama cristata | reverse complement strand
TCCGTGGTGAGATGAAGGAGCGACGGAGGCCAAGCCATCAAATGCCTTCAAACGGAGGGGGATTAATTAAAAAGCGTAGCTGGGGGGTCCTAACCTTTGCTAAACACAGCCTACGGGGAGGGGAGATCCCCCCCCGACCCCGTCCCCGCTGAGCGGCAGGGCTGGCTCGCTCGGCAGGCTCGGGCCAAACCCCATCAACCTCTGGTTTTAGGAAAATATAAGGGGGTTTATCGGTCACGGATGAAATCTGGAGGCTATACTTAGTCGCAGACAATGCGGTCCCCCTCCCAGAAGTCGCTCGCTCCTTCGTGCTCCTCCCTCCTGCGTGAGGCAATTAGCCGCCCCGAAAATGTCCGGTCTTAGCAGCGATCAGCAATTAGGCACCGAGACCCGCGGCCGCCCTACGGTCAGCGCCCGCCTCGCTGAGGACGAGGGCTATTTTTAGAGGACAAAGGGAAATCGCTGGGAACACGCGATTATTTTTGGAGCCCGTAGAAAAGGCGCAGGATGCTCCCTGGCATCGCTCCGCCACTGATGCCGAGGGTTCCAGGGGAGGGGGACGGCAGGGTTACCCCGCGCCAGAGGTGCCCAGCCCCATGTCTCCATCCCCGTCCCTCTCCCAGGGGGTTTGGAGGAGGGATGGATGGCAAAGGCGGGCTCCAGCGTAGGGCCCAGGGATGCCCCAGGCTCCTGGGGGGTGGCGATAGCCCCAGTGGTCCCAGCGTTAGCGTGGCACATGG
>NW_009636688.1:2968-4010 GCF_000690535.1 Cariama cristata | reverse complement strand
TCCCCTTCACATCTTCATCTTCACACTTTCACCTTCACATCTTCATCTTCACATCTCCTTCATCTTCATCTCTATCTTCATCTTCCCATCTTCATCTTCACCCTCACGTCTTCATCTTCACACATCTTCATCTTCACATCTCTTCATCTTCTGCGGGAAATCCGGATTTTTGCTGCTGCTAGGGGTGAACTCATCACATCGGACCGAGCAGACCGCCCTCATCTTCCTTCTCTACCACCCGTGCCTCGGCGGTTTGGAGCGGGTTGGGCCCGAGAGGATAAATGCGCTGAGGATCAAGAGCTGCTCAGGTAAATGGGAAGGGGGACGGGGAAGGGCTGTGTTCATGAAAATTAAAAAAAAACCAACTCCAGCCTCTTTTAAGATCGAGTTCTTGTACTTTATCAGCACAAGATATTAGATATAATATTAGATATTTGGGACCTTACACAAGAGCTTTCCTTGGCTGGAGGAAGTAGGTGCCAGGATCAGCAAACCTGGCAAAATCAAGAAGAAAAGAGCTGGCTAATTATGTTCCGAGGAGTTTAATTAGCGCGAGTGGCACGGGAGGTGGGAGGGTGGCCCGGGGTGTTGGAGAGGGGGAAGGCTGCAGCACAAACCTTCTACCAGACACTGGAGAATCCACACCCTTCACCCCAAACCACCAACTCCGGGAAGGGAAAATGAAAAGTCTCCCGTGCCTATGCGCTTGCAGAAAGCGGGGCCCTGGGAAGTCCTCGCCGGGTGCCTGGAGAGGAGATGGCAGCTCTGTCCCCATCCCCGCGCTCCGCCCGGAGCCGGACGCTGTCCTGGGCAGGACCCTCTTTGGGGGTCACGTCTGTAACTACTAAACACCATGGAGCTTCCTCCCGTGGGGAAACTCACCCGGGGGCTGCTCCCAAATACCCATCCCACCCCCCCTAAGCAGAGCCCGCTCCAAGCAGAGGAAGAGGGAGAAAAGGGGGATTAGTGGGGTGGAGGGTGGCAGGCAGAGGACGGCCCCGCTCATCACACTGGTGGCTGCTGCTTCTCCCACTGCCCAAAG
>NW_009636688.1:1621-2874 GCF_000690535.1 Cariama cristata | reverse complement strand
CCCCAGCCCACTGCAGGCCCTGCACCCCAGGGCCCTGCTGCCACCATCTTAGCTAAGCTTAGCTAAGCTTAGCCCAGGCTAAGGGGTGATGCCCGTGCTGGGCTTCTCCGCTCTGGAAACCGGGGAGCACTTTTTTTTTTGGGAGGGGGAGGGGGTGGTCCCCCCACCCTGCACCTCCTTCCAACTGGATGCTGCTCGCATGGAAATCACCCCAAACCAGGACCGAAGGGCTCAGCCCATCCATTCCCCCGCCCGAGACAGGAGTTGCCGTAACCTGTGCTCCGGAGCTGGGCGATGCTGGAGCGCAGAGCCCCAAGAAATACAACACGTTCATTAAATTCCTACGTGGGTCGTCACTCCCTTAAGCCTGGGAGCATTTTAAATCGCCAAGAATCAAAGGGATGCGAACAACTCTCACTTTATTGGCATTTCCAGCCGTACCGCAAAAGGCACACAACAAACTTCATTGGTACAAAATTAATTTCGCTGCGGGGTTTTTGTATACGTTTTTCTTGTGGGTTTGGTTTTTTTTTTTTTCTTTCGCAACACAGTCACTGGCTCTCCCATCGCCCTGACGGGAAGATCCTTTCACAGAAAGGACTATTTCATTCGTGCAGACAGATAGCTCATTATTGCAGGGTGAACGGCACGAAGGGCAACGGGCACGGCCACCCCGTCCCCCACGGGACCCACGCAGCCGTCCCCGGCCACCTGCGTGATAAATGGCACCTCTGTGTCCCCCCTTGCTCCCCGGCACGGTCCCACCGGCTTGGGGACCGCTCCTGGTTCCCAAGGGCTGAGCTCCATCGCAGCCCCCTCCCCGGCATCGCTCCAGCCCCGGCTGGGACACTTCGGTCCAGGTTTGGCTGCGGGATAACGGGATGGGGGAAGAAATGGAAAGGCCCTGGTCTAGCTGCAACCCCCTCTCCCCACCTCCCCAATGCTTTCTGAACAGCGTCGAGCATTTCTTTACACAATTTAGCCTTTTGCTCCCTCCAGCTACGTGTTTCTGCAGAGTAATGGGTGAGGGTCCTATGGCAGGCACCCAGGGATCGCCGGCGGAGGGGGTACCAGCAGGACCCCCCCCAAAGGGGCTGGCAAAGGGAAAAAAAAAAGAGGCTGGGGATGAATTTAGGGGATTTTACCCGCCGGCGCGGTTCCGGCATGGGAGATGTGCCTTGCTGGTGCATATAGCAATCCCTTGGCACACCACAAAGCCCACCATGGATGGGGGGCTGGACGGGGGGCGCCGC
>NW_009636688.1:0-1366 GCF_000690535.1 Cariama cristata | reverse complement strand
GGGGTGCGGACGCACTGGGCCTGTGCCCCGGTCCTGCCGTGCAGAGCCACGGCAGTGCCCTACCGGCTCCAGTATCACCATAACGCTCAGGTTTTTTCGCACCGTGCCAATAGCTACGCTCCAGTTCCTTCGGTACCAGTTCCCCCTTCTTGGCTCCCTCCCCCAACATTTCTTATAAAAATAAGATTGTGCTTATTTATAAAATAATTTTTTCTTTTTTAAGAAAAGTTTCCAGTTTAAAAAAAGTGGTATATCAAAATATGGCAAAACTTTGGCCGTCCATCGCTAAACTCTAATTAAAAATATCGACTAAAAAGGCATTGTGCTGTGAATGTTAGCTGCTGTAATGTTTTACCCTCCGGTACCGATGGTAAATACGACACCTAGGACACACTCGAAGCCGCCCTTGGGTTTTTCTAGCACATCACCATCATCCTTTCGCAGAACTATTCAAGCTGTAAGAGACTTAAAGACGCATGAAAAGCCTGGGTAAAATACAACGGAGACTGCACCGGGAAGAGCCACACTTACACCGCGGTTGCATACATATTCTTCTCGAGAGTCTGTTTTCTCACCTTAGTGCTTAGAAAAAAATACGATTGTTTATATAGTTCATTAAAGAAGAGAGGCAGATCCTTTGTATAAAAGGGATTTTAGAGCAGAAGTAAAATGCAAATGGGTCTATAAGATCCAGACATATATAAACATACATACCTCGATATATTTATATATGTATTCTCTATATATTCAAAGTTTGGGATGCATTATTGCAATATCCTTACAGGTGACCTTTTCCATCCTCCTTTGCTTTCAATTTTCTTGGGTGGGTTTAGGGTTTGTGGGGTTTTTTTTTTGGTTTTGGGGTTTTTCTCTCAAAAATAAAGAAAAGGAAAAAAAAAAAAAGACAACCAAGCTGCAAATGGCTCCGAGGGCTCCCAGCCACCGACCGCCTCGCTGGCCTGACCTCCGTGTGTTTTCGGAAGAACTGGGTTGATGCTCTGCCCCAGCAGCCGCCGGTCGTGCCTTCGTCCATCACCCGTGCCCGGAGATCCCCGGCTGGTTATTGCTTAATTCTCCCTCCCCATACTGGCCTTTAGAGTATTTACATTTCTTTGGCTTGACTTAAACGCAACAGTCTGGAACTTTCTTTCCAGCGTCGGTTGGGTGCCACCAAGGCAGCGCCGCAGCCGCCGGCAGCACGGAGGATGGGGGCAAGGAGGAGAAGAGGTCACCTTGCCACGAGGCACCGGGAAAACACGGGTTGGCTTCTGCTAGCTCCAAGGAGCTGCGCTTCTCCCAGTCGAAATAAGACAACTTGTGTTTGGCACAAACTCATCCAGAGGAGAAAGGATGCTGGGGGACCGCC
>NW_009636687.1:0-217 GCF_000690535.1 Cariama cristata | reverse complement strand
CTGGAAACCTGCGCCGGCTGCAGAAACGACTTCAGGGCAAACTGCTCCTGGATCCACATCCCGATCCAGCCTATCCACTCCCAGGCACCCTTCCCGATCTATCCAAACCACTCCCAGACCCCCATCCCGATCCATCCAAACCAATCTCGGACCCACATCCTGATCCAGCCAGGCTTTTCCCAGACCCACATCCTGATCCAGCCGGGATATTCCCAGA
>NW_009636686.1:2104-2415 GCF_000690535.1 Cariama cristata | reverse complement strand
CAAGCGGGCAGGGATGCCAGCTATGCCCCCCCACTGCTGTCAGTCCCCAGCCCTGGGGTTATCCCCAGCACCACTGCTGGGCACAGGGTGATCCCCATCCTGGGGTCTCCGGTCAGTTCCTTGGACTGCTATTGGGGATGAGGTGACCCCCAGCCTGGGGTCTTCCGTCAGTCCCTAGGACTGCTGCTGGGCACAGAGTGACCCCCAGCCTGGGGTCCCTGGTCAGACCCCAGCCCCGCTGCGGGCATAGGGGTGTGGGGGTACACGGGCAGAGCTGAGGTAACAGCCTGAACCTCCACAGGCAGGCTGGC
>NW_009636686.1:387-1953 GCF_000690535.1 Cariama cristata | reverse complement strand
CTTCCTAAAATTAGCACCCCCAAACCCGTTTTTAAACCTACGACATTTCTCTCTCCCCACCTCCCAGCCAAGCACAGGCAGTGCCGTCGTCCCACCTCCCCGGGGGCAGCAAGCACCCAGAAGGGCAAATCCAGCTGCCCAGGGGCACAGCCGGGCACTCACCTTTGGGGTGAGGGCTCTGGGGTACATCCCCATGCGCACAGGGACACCGGCGGCCATGGGGAGGGACGATTGGAGACACCCTGCCCAGTGCATGGCTGGAGAGCCCCTCTGGGTAGCCCCACTATAGACCCTCCCCAAACAGACCCACTGGAGACCCACCTGAGATAGCCCCACCAGACAGCTGTGCCGGTCAGCCCCACTCACAGTCCCAGCACAAGCTGGGCAGCGTGGCCGCCGCTCCTGCGACGACCTGGGTTTTCAGCCCCAAACACCATGGCTCAGCCTCAGGCCGGGCAATGCCCCCGGCGCTCCAGCCAGGGCAGAATTGGTACCATCAAGAAGGAGCAAGCAGCTGTCAAAGCCGCTGTCCCAGCTAGCGGGGCTTTGGCAGCACCAACACCTGCCCAGGCAGCTCCGCGCCATCCCCACCGCACTGGGAGCGGGGTCTTTCCTCGATGAGCACCAGAGGCACCTGTGTCCTCAGGGACGGCTCTGCCCGAGCCCAGGCAGAGCGTGCCGATGGCCGGGCTGGCTCACGGCCACCGGCCCCAGTACCGTGCCGCAGCAGTAGACACACTAGGGCTTGGGACACACCAGGGAGGGGAAAGGCACCACGGGGAAGGGGATGGCGGAGCCAAACATCATAGCAGGGCCATGGGGAGGGTTTTCCAGTGCCGGAGCCATAGCACGGCTTGGCCACGGCAATCCCCTGCCCCAGGATGGGACCTCGGGTGGAACAAGGGGCTGGTACCAGCCACCACCATCACACCAGGTCCTCCCACATCCAAGTACCGGTACCGAGGTGAGCTGGGAAAAGCAGTGGGGAAACAGCGGCCAGGCAAGGGGAGCCATGCCCAGCACGGGGACAGCCCAGGCTGCTGCAACCCGGTGTGGAAGGAAGGGGTTGAGCCCGTGTGGGACACGGTCAGGCAGCAGAAGTGGCGGGCAGCATGGGGACAGAATGGGCACAGCACATGGCCAGTGGCACCCAGCGTGGCTCTGGGGGAGGCCAGGTGAGACAGCAGCTTGAGCCCAAAGCATCTCAGACGGCTCTAGGCTAGATGTTGGGTTTTGCTTTAAATTTAAAGCCAACGCACTGCCCATCAGGAGCTCATGGCTACCCAGGGAGGATGGCGGCATGGATGGTGGCACTGCAGGGACTGATGGGCAGGTAATCCCTGAAAAAAGCCACATTAGCTTTTCTATCACACCTTTGGAGAGGCGTTTCGCCTTGGAAGCGAGATGCTTTCCAGGAGTTCCCACTCCCTAAAACACACCTAGCCTTGGTGGGATGACACCAAGGGGTCAACAGCAAAAAATCCAAGCTGCCATTTGTTGCAGGCAGTGGTGGGGACACTGGGAGGGACTAACCTCAGCCACAGCCCCGCGTGCCCCCCGCCACCC
>NW_009636686.1:0-226 GCF_000690535.1 Cariama cristata | reverse complement strand
GGGCCCCAGCCGGCCCCAGATCTGCGTCAGCGGCCAGGAAGGCACACGGCGGCCAAGACCCACACGGTGAGGAGGGCTGGGGACACGGGGGGGGCCCGTCCTGTCCCCAACCCACCTCTGTTTTCTCAAGGGCTGCATTTCCAAAGGAGCCCGTGGGATCCCGCTCCTTCCTCCTGTCCCGGCGCGCCAAGGAAAATAGGCTCTGCCGGTGCCTGTTTGTTTGTGT
>NW_009636685.1:24232-27545 GCF_000690535.1 Cariama cristata | reverse complement strand
TCAACCTCCCCCTGACTGGGGTCTTGGCCCATGCCCTGGGGGTTAAGGAGCACAGGGGATCCCACAACCCGGTAAACCCTTGCCCAGATTAACCCTAAAGACCAACCGGAGCCCCACGCACAAGCGGGGAACACGCTGCCGCGGCCCAAGCTCTCCGGCTGGACGGCTTGGACCTTCAGGAGAGCACTGATCCTGCCTGCAGAGAGAGTTACTGCAGGGAGCAGGGAAAGCAGGTGATGTAGAGCACAGAGGGAACCCCGTTCCCAAGCTGAGCCACCCACGGCTTCCTAAACTGAAAGGGGCGACAGCCTGAACCCACCCCCAGGTACCACCTCCACCTCCCGGCCGGAGGGCTCTGACCTCCTTCTGCCAGGAGCAGGGACCACCCGGCGGATGGGGGACTCGGCTCACGGCTGGGAGCAAGCTACAGCAGGGCTGGGATGGAGCCCAGCTTGCACGCCAGGTTCATCACCTCCAGCGCCCACTCTCAATATTCCAGCGGGGAATCATAGCACCCTCAGGCTTTCATAACTTTCCAGAATTTCTCCCACCAGTTGCTCCTGCATCATCTCTTGCCGGGTGAAGCGAAGCAGACGGCTCATCTGCCGGCAGGAGGGGATGGAAATCAGAGTTGGCCTGACACCTCGGTATGAGCGGAGGAGGAGGGAAAGTTAATAAAAAAGTCTGATAAAAGGATGCTGTGAGATGAAGGTGAGGGGGTGAGATGTGGCTCTGAGCTGCCTTGGTGAGCAGGAGACCAACAGGCTTCGAGCAACGCTCAGCCACAGCCAAGGATGCAATGCCTGAGTCGGCGGGGGCGGGGGGGGTTGGGGGGGGGGGGGGGGAAGGAAAATTTCTCACTCCTATAGGTGGATTTCACCACTTTTATACAAAAGATTTTTAACCAGTTGCAAGCAAGCCTTTCCTAAAAATCCTGCTTTTGAGGGGGATTTAAAAAGGAATCCCTGCAGAGACAGAAATTGTTGAAGCATAGAGCATGTTCCTGCCTTCAGCAAGGAAAGTGTTCTACCACTCAAGGTTGAATGTTGATTGGCATTCATCTAGATGCTTGATGGACATCTTCTTCTCTTCCAGGCTCAACTATGTATTTTTATTTAGTGAAAGAATGCCTCGCTTATGCAAAGTAGTTGGAGAGACGAGCACAGTACTTTCAAGCTGCTATGTCTTGACACCTTCCTTGGAGAGTCACAAAGAGAAGCAGCATATGCAGAAATTTGAAAATCAGATCTAAAACTCGCTTTCCAGAAAGGAAAAAAACAACACCTGCAATTCTCTGTTCTGAATAACTGGCACTTTCACTCCCCTTTTTTAGCCCATCTTCTAAAATAAAAGAGCTTGTTTGATTTTTGTTGAATTATAAATACATTTTGGCAGTCTGGCGTCTCCTGCAGCAGATGAAAGCACGGGAGTTTTATTTATTTATTTCCTCTCAGGTTTATTTTTTACGTTCGCCGGCCCTCTAATTCTCAAAAATTTGTTATATTTCCCCTCGTGATCCGACTCAGCACGCAGCAAAACGCTCAGTTCAAGCCCCGAACCATCCTGCCCAGGGGCTCGGATGGAGCCCGTCTGCAGCGCTCGGCCGCAGCACCGCACGCCGGCAGCTCCTGCCCCCACGGCCAAGTCCAAGTGCAGAGGGAAAAACCCCAGGGGTCCTTAGGGCAGCGCAGCGTTTCCCTGCTCGAGGTCGGAGAAGCTCAGGCTGGATGCACCCGGGGCATCGCTGCATCGAGCGAGCCTCCATCCTGCGATACCTACGGTCATGGGTTTATTACTGTTGGCAACTCCACTGATTTCAACGGGAATAATTGAGGAACGAAACCAAGTTCATGGCTACAGACAGCCCCGGGCATCAAATCAGCACCAGAAACAGACCTGGAGGCGGCAGAGTCGGGCTCTCCTTCCCCTCCAGCCGTCTCCCATCCTTGGCTGCTGCCGGAGCTGGGGCTGGAGCCGGGGATGGAGCCGGGGAGGGGAGCCGGGGATGGAGCCGGGGAGGGGAGCCGGGGATGGAGCCGGGGAGGGGAGCCGGGGATGGAGCCGGGGAGGGGAGCCGGGGATGGAGCCAGGGATGGAACGCGCTCCCGCAGGGCAGCGTGGCTGCACAAGCACAGCCTGATGGCAGGGTGCTGAAAACACGGCCACACCAGCAGATTAAAGCATCAAAAGCACAGCACATGCCGTACTGCTGACTCAGCTATTGCCACCCTTGCACCACTGCTCAGATGCTCCAGGAGGAAACCTCTCCTCTTATTTTATAGCCCAATTAGTCGCGTCTAATTGAAGTGCTGGACAGGAGATAGGGAGCGATGAGCCAGCGCCAGGCTGGGCTTATCCCTCCAATGTCTGCGGAGTTGCGCGGTCCAATGGAAAAAGAAATATAAGCTTTATAAAGCATTTTTTCTTCAATGTTTTTAGTTAGGATTAAAAGTATTCCAGCAGAAATCTATAAACTCTAAGAGCTCGAGCACACAAAAGCTCTGAATAACAGCTGCTGTCGCTGACTCCATTACAAGGGAAAATAACCCAGGAGCACATCAAGCCCTCCCCTCGCAGCCGCAGCTCCAAGCACGGTTGCGTGAGTTAAATTCAAACGATTGCTGGCAGCTCGGGTGCCCAAGAGAGCATTTTTCCCTTCTGTATATCACTAAAAGTCGAGCTGCTCCCTCCCAAGCCTGCCCGGCCACAGATCCCGATGGATGCCCCCAGGAGCTCCTTGGGATGTGACAGCGAGAACCACGCGCCGGCTGCGTCGGAGCTCGCCGCCGACCGCCTTAGCACGTGCTCCACCGCGCTCGACCCAAGCGCTTTAGTGCCGACTTCATTATTCGACATGCAAGAGAGGTGGGCAAGGCCCCACCGCCCGACACCTGAAATCCGTAACCCGCTGCCCAGCGCGGCTCCTCGCTGGTAAATCGTGTTTTGCAGAAAGAGGAGGAGGAGAAAAGCGGGAGAGGAGGATGGAGAAGGGGGTGATGGGCGCCAGCCCGAACTCTCTGAGCGGCAGGACAGACCCTGGCAGCTGAAACCAGGGAGGTTGTGCCCAGCACTTTGGGGATCAGAGAGTTTGCACCTATTTTTTCAAGAACAGAAAACACCAAGGTAAGATTTAGGCCGGAGCGGGTGAAAAGCATCCCTCGGCTCTCCCTCGGGACCTGCGTGGGATGCAGCCGGACCCACGCTATTTAATTCACACCTTGTCCCCCTCCAGCCCACTCTCCTGCCAGCTCAGAAAACAATGAGCAAGGCTCAAGCCAAAGGAGACATCCTCAGTTAACCCCCTCGATTAAAG